>NW_027189230.1:421939-511894 GCF_040958095.1 Procambarus clarkii | reverse complement strand
TAAACCGAAAATTCACAAAAACGTGGAAAAACGGCAAAATATTGCCTAATTCGATGATATTTTGTTTAAATCACATAAAGGAAAAGGGGATGATAAAGGTCAAAATATTGCTAAATTCGATGATTTTTAGTACAAAACAAAATGCAAGAAAACTTGCTTAAAAATGCAAAATTTACGAAATTCTGAGATTTGAAGGCCAAATCACATATCGTGAGAAAACATGAAGTAGTATCGAAATATTGGTAAAAAACGAATATATATACGTAAAATCACACTACATGAATAACGTGAAAAAAGTCACTATATTTGATATTTGAGGATTTTAACTTCAAATCATAGAGCGAGGTTTCGTGTTATTTAGATCCAAGAAAAGACATATGACAATGTTGTTTCAAATACAAATGACAAAATCAATGTGTTTTCATTAGAATTAACTAAAATGTTCCTGATTTTCCGTTTACATTACCGATGGAAGATGTACACGTAAAACCGCTCTAATCCGGCTGAAACGTCGATATATGCAATAAAAACAGAACTTCTCCCCTTTTAAATATCATACTCGGTATTTTAACGAGAAACAAATAGATGATTGAAAATGAAGTATTTAAGGTTATTTCTGATCAATTATGTGTTTGCATAATTTTTCATGTATATTTAATGAGATAATAACAATAAACTGAAAATTCACAAAAACGTGGAAAAACGGCAAAATTTGTTTAAATCACATAAAGGAAAAGGGGATGATAAAGGTCAAAATATTGCTAAATTCGATGATTTTTAGTACAAAACAAAATGCAAGAAAACTTGCTTAAAAATGCAAAATTTGCGAAATTATGAGATTTGAAGGCCAAATCACATATCGTGAGAAAACATGAAGTAGTATCGAAATATTGGTAAAAACGAATATACATACGTAAAATCACACTACATAAATAACGTGAAAAAAGTCACTATATTACCATATTTGAGGATTTTAACTTCAAATCATAGAGCGAGGTTTCGTGTTATTTAGATCCAAGAAAAGACATATGACAATGTTGTTTCAAATACAAATGACAAAAATCAATGTGTTTTCATTAAAATTAACTAAAATGTTCCTGATTTTCCGTTTATAATACCGATGGAAGATGTACACGTAAAACCGCTCTAATCCGGCTGAAACGTCGATATATGCAATAAAAACAGAACTTCTCCCCTTTTAAATATCATACTCGGTATTTTAACGAGAAACAAATAGATGATTGAAAATGAAGTATTTAAGGTTATTCTGATCAATAATGTGTTTGCATAATTTTTCATGTATATTTAATGAGATAATAACAATAAACTGAAAATTCACAAAAACGTGAAAAACGGCAAAATATTGCCTAATTCGATGATATTTTGTTTAAATCACATAAAGGAAAAGGGGATGATAAAGGTCAAAATATTGCTAAATTCGATGATTTTTAGTACAAAACAAAATGCAAGAAAACTTGCTAAAAAATGCAAAATTTACGAAATTCTGAGATTTGAAGGCCAAATCACATATCGTGAGAAAACATGAAGTAGTATCGAAATATTGGTAAAAACGAATATATATACGTAAAATCACACTACATGAATAACGTGAAAAAAGTCACTATATTACCATATTTGAGGATTTTAACTTCAAATCATAGAGCGAGGTTTCGTGTTATTTAGATCCAAGAAAAGACATATGACAATGTTGTTTCAAATACAAATGACAAAAATCAATGTTTTCATTAGAATTAACTAAAATGTTCCTGATTTTCCGTTTATATTACCGATGGAAGATGTACACGTAAAACCGCTCTAATCCGGCTGAAACGTCGATATATGCAATAAAAACAGAACTTCTCCCCTTTTAAATATCATACTCGGTATTTTAACGAGAAACAAATAGATGATTGAAAATGAAGTATTTAAGGTTATTTCTGATCAATTATGTGTTTGCATAATTTTTCATGTATATTTAATGAGATAATAACAATAAACTGAAAATTCACAAAAACGTGGAAACACGGCAATATATTGCCTAATTCGATGATATTTTCTTTAAATCACATAAAGGAAAAGGGGATAATAAAGGTCAAAATATTGCTAAATTCGATGATTTTTAGTACAAAACAAAATGCAAGAAAACTTGCTTAAAAATGCAAAATTTGCGAAATTATGAAATTTGAAGGCCAAATCACATATCGTGAGAAAACATGAAGTAGTATCGAAATATTGGTAAAAACGAATATATATATACGTAAAACCAGACTACATGAATAACGTGAAAAAAGTCACTATATACCATATTTGAGGATTTTAACTTCAAATCATAGAGCGAGGTTTCGTGTTATTTAGATCCAAGAAAAGACATATGACAATGTTGTTTCAAATACAAATGACAAAAATCAATGTGTTTTCATTAGAATTAACTAAAATGTTCCTGATTTTCCGTTTATATTACCGATGGAAGATGTACACGTAAAACCGCTCTAATCCGGCTGAAACGTCGATATATGCAATAAAAACAGAACTTCTCCCCTTTTAAATATCATACTCGGTATTTTAACGAGAAACAAATAGATGATTGAAAATGAAGTATTTAAGGTTATTTCTGATCAATTATGTGTTTGCATAATTTTTCATGTATATTTAATGAGATAATAACAATAAACTGAAAATTCACAAAAAAGGTGAAAAACGGCAAAATATTGCCTAATTCGATGATATTTTGTTTAAATCACATAAAGGAAAAGGGGATGATAAAGGTCAAAATATTGCTAAATTCGATGATTTTTTAGTACAAAACAAAATGCAAGAAAACTTGCTTAAAAATGCAAAATTTGCTAAATTATGAGATTTGAAGGCCAAATCACATATCGTGAGAAAACATGAAGTAGTATCGAAATATTGGTAAAAACGAATATACATACGTAAAATCACACAACATAAATAACGTGAAAAAAGTCACTATATTACCATATTTGAGGATTTTAACTTCGAATCATAGAGCGAGGTTTCGTGTTATTTAGATCCAAGAAAAGACATATGACAATGTTGTTTCAAATACAAAATGACAAAAATCAATGTGTTTTCATTAAAATTAACTAAAATGTTCCTGATTTTCCGTTTATATTACCGATGGAAGATGTACACGTAAAACCGCTCTAATCCGGCTGAAACGTCGATATATGCAATAAAAACAGAACTTCTCCCCTTTTAAATATCATACTCGGTATTTTAACGAGAAACAAATAGATGATTGAAAATGAAGTATTTAAGGTTATTTCTGATCAATTATGTGTTTGCATAATTTTTCATGTATATAGAATGAGATAATAACAATAAACTGAAAATTCACAAAAACGTGGAAAAATGGCAAAATATTGCCTAATTCGATGATATTTTCTTTAAATCACATAAAGGAAAAGGGGATAATAAAGGTCAAAATATTGCTAAATTCGATGATTTTTAGTACAAAACAAAATGCAAGAAAACTTGCTAAAAAATGCAAAATTTGCGAAATTATGAAATTTGAAGGCCAAATCACATATCGTGAGAAAACATGAAGTAGTATCGAAATATTGGTAAAACGAATATATATATACGTAAAACCAGACTACATGAATAACGTGAAAAAAGTCACTATATTACCATATTTGAGGATTTTAACTTCAAATCATAGAGCGAGGTTTCGTGTTATTTAGATCCAAGAAAAGACATATGACAATGTTGTTTCAAATACAAATGACAAAAAATCAATGTGTTTTCATTAGAATTAACTAAAATGTTCCTGATTTTTCGTTTATATTACCGATGGAAGATGTACACGTAAAACCGCTCTAATCCGGCGGAAACGTCGATATATGCAATAAAAACCGAACTTCTCCCCTTTCCTCAAATTCAAATGATAAAAATCAATGTGTTTTCATTAGAATTAACTAAAATGTTCCTGATTTTCCGTTTATATTACCGATGGAAGATGTACACGTAAAACCGCTCTAATCCGGCTGAAACGTCGATATATGCAATAAAAACAGAACTGCTCCCCTTTCCAATACATTACTCAGTATTTTAACGAGAAACAAATAGATGATTGAAAATGAAGTATTTAAGGTTATTTCTGATCAATTATGTGTTTGCATAATTTTTCATGTATATTTAATGAGATAATAACAATAAACCGAAAATTCACAAAAACGTGGAAAAACGGCAAAATATTGCCTAATTCGATGATATTTTGTTTAAATCACATAAAGGAAAAGGGGATGATAAAGGTCAAAATATTGCTAAATTCGATGATTTTTAGTACAAAACAAAATGCAAGAAAACTTGCTTAAAAATGCAAAATTTACGAAATTCTGAGATTTGAAGGCCAAATCACATATCGTGAGAAAACATGAAGTAGTATCGAAATATTGGTAAAAAACGAATATATATACGTAAAATCACACTACATGAATAACGTGAAAAAAGTCACTATATTTGATATTTGAGGATTTTAACTTCAAATCATAGAGCGAGGTTTCGTGTTATTTAGATCCAAGAAAAGACATATGACAATGTTGTTTCAAATACAAATGACAAAAATCAATGTGTTTTCATTAGAATTAACTAAAATGTTCCTGATTTTCCGTTTACATTACCGATGGAAGATGTACACGTAAAACCGCTCTAATCCGGCTGAAACGTCGATATATGCAATAAAAACAGAAACTTCTCCCCTTTTAAATATCATACTCGGTATTTTAACGAGAAACAAATAGATGATTGAAAATGAAGTATTTAAGGTTATTTCTGATCAATTATGTGTTTGCATAATTTTTCATGTATATTTAATGAGATAATAACAATAAACTGAAAATTCACAAAAAACGTGGAAAAACGGCAAAATTTTGTTTAAATCACATAAAGGAAAAGGGGATGATAAAGGTCAAAATATTGCTAAATTCGATGATTTTTAGTACAAAACAAAATGCAAGAAAACTTGCTTAAAAAATGCAAAATTTGCGAAATTATGAGATTTGAAGGCCAAATCACATATCGTGAGAAAACATGAAGTAGTATCGAAATATTGGTAAAAACGAATATACATACGTAAATCACACTACATAAATAACGTGAAAAAAGTCACTATATTACCATATTTGAGGATTTTAACTTCAAATCATAGAGCGAGGTTTCGTGTTATTTAGATCAAGAAAAGACATATGACAATGTTGTTTCAAATACAAATGACAAAAATCAATGTGTTTTCATTAAAATTAACTAAAATGTTCCTGATTTTCCGTTTATAATACCGATGGAAGATGTACACGTAAAACCGCTCTAATCCGGCTGAAACGTCGATATATGCAATAAAAACAGAACTTCTCCCCTTTTAAATATCATACTCGGTATTTTAACGAGAAACAAATAGATGATTGAAATGAAGTATTTAAGGTTATTTCTGATCAATAATGTGTTTGCATAATTTTTCATGTATATTTAATGAGATAATAACAATAAACTGAAAATTCACAAAAACGTGGAAAAACGGCAAAATATTGCCTAATTCGATGATATTTTGTTTAAATCACATAAAGGAAAAGGGGATGATAAAGGTCAAAATATTGCTAAATTCGATGATTTTTAGTACAAAACAAAATGCAAGAAAACTTGCTAAAAAATGCAAAATTTACGAAATTCTGAGATTTGAAGGCCAAATCACATATCGTGAGAAAACATGAAGTAGTATCGAAATATTGGTAAAAACGAATATATATACGTAAAATCACACTACATGAATAACGTGAAAAAAGTCACTATATTACCATATTTGAGGATTTTAACTTCAAATCATAGAGCGAGGTTTCGTGTTATTTAGATCCAAGAAAAGACATATGACAATGTTGTTTCAAATACAAATGACAAAAATCAATGTGTTTTCATTAGAATTAACTAAAATGTTCCTGATTTTCCGTTTATATTACCGATGGAAGATGTACACGTAAACCGCTCTAATCCGGCTGAAACGTCGATATATGCAATAAAAACAGAACTTCTCCCCTTTTAAATATCATACTCGGTATTTTAACGAGAAACAAATAGATGATTGAAAATGAAGTATTTAAGGTTATTTGTGATCAATTATGTGTTTGCATAATTTTTCATGTATATTTAATGAGATAATAACAATAAACTGAAAATTCACAAAAAAGGTGAAAAACGGCAAAATATTGCCTAATTCGATGATATTTTGTTTAAATCACATAAAGGAAAAGGGGATGATAAAGGTCAAAATATTGCTAAATTCGATGATTTTTAGTACAAAACAAAATGCAAGAAAACTTGCTAAAAATGCAAAATTTACGAAATTCTGAGATTTGAAGGCCAAATCACATATCGTGAGAAAACATGAAGTAGTATCGAAATATTGGTCAAAACGAATACATATACGTAAAATCACACTACATGAATAACGTGAAAAAAGTCACTATATTACCATATTTGAGGATTTTAACTTCAAATCATAGAGCGAGGTTTCGTGTTATTTAGATCCAAGAAAAGACATATGACAATGTTGTTTCAAATACAAATGGCAAAATCAATGTGTTTTCATTAGAATTAACTAAAATGTTCCTGATTTTTCGTTTATATTACCGATGGAAGATGTACACGTAAAACCGCTCTAATCCGGCTGAAACGTCGATATATGCAATAAAAACAGAACTTCTCCCCTTTCCAATACATTACTCAGTATTTTAACGAGAAACAAATAGATGATTGAAAATGAAGTATTTAAGGTTATTTTCTGATCACTTATGTGTTTGCATAAGTTTTATCGTATATTTAATGAATTAATAACAATAAACTGAAATTTCACAAAAACTTGGAAAAACGGCCTAATTCGATGATATTTTGTTTAAATCACATAAAGGAACAGGGGATGATAATGGTCAAAATATTGCTAAATTCGATGATTTTTAGTACAAAACAAAATGCAAGAAAACTTGCTTAAAAATGCAAAATTTGCGAAATTATGAGATTTGAAGGCCAAATCACATATCGTGAGAAAACATGAAGTAGTATCGAAATATTGGTAAAAACGAATATATATACGTAAAATCACACTACATGAATAACGTGAAAAAAGTCACTATATTACCATATTTGAGGATTTTAACTTCAAATCATAGAGCGAGGTTTCGTGTTATTTAGATCCAAGAAAAGACATATGACAATGTTGTTTCAAATACAAATGACAAAAATCAATGTGTTTTCATTAGAATTAACTAAAATGTTCCTGATTTTCCGTTTATAATACCGATGGAAGATGTACACGTAAAACCGCTCTAATCCGGCTGAAACGTCGATATATGCAATAAAAACAGAACTTCTCCCCTTTTAAATATCATACTCGGTATTTTAACGAGAAACAAATAGATGATTGAAAATGAAGTATTTAAGGTTATTTCTGATCAATAATGTGTTTGCATAATTTTTCATGTATATTTAATGAGATAATAACAATAAACTGAAAATTCACAAAAACGTGGAAAAACGGCAAAAATATTGCCTAATTCGATGATATTTTGTTTAAATCACATAAAGGAAAAGGGGATGATAAAGGTCAAAATATTGCTAAATTCGATGATTTTTAGTACAAAACAAAATGCAAGAAAACTTGCTTAAAATGCAAAATTTACGGAATTCTGAGATTTGAAGGCCAAATCACATATCGTGAGAAAACATGAAGTAGTATCGAAATATTGGTAAAAACGAATATATATACGTAAAATCACACTACATGAATAACGTGAAAAAAGTCACTATATTACCATATTTGAGGATTTTAACTTCAAATCATAGAGCGAGGTTTCGTGTTATTTAGATCCAAGAAAAGACATATGACAATGTTGTTTCAAATACAAATGACAAAAATCAATGTGTTTTCATTAAAATTAACTAAATGTTCCTGATTTTCCGTTTATATTACCGATGGAAGATGTACACGTAAAACCGCTCTAATCCGGCTGAAACGTCGATATATGCAATAAAAACAGAACTTCTCCCCTTTTAAATATCATACTCGGTATTTTAACGAGAAACAAATAGATGATTGAAAATGAAGTATTTAAGGTTATTTCTGATCAATTATGTGTTTGCATAATTTTTCATGTATATTTAATGAGATAATAACAATAAACTGAAAATTCACAAAAACGTGGAAACACGGCAATATATTGCCTAATTCGATGATATTTTCTTTAAATCACATAAAGGAAAAGGGGATAATAAAGGTCAAAATATTGCTAAATTCGATGATTTTTAGTACAAAACAAAATGCAAGAAAACTTGCTTAAAAATGCAAAATTTGCGAAATTATGAAATTTGAAGGCCAAATCACATATCGTGAGAAAACATGAAGTAGTATCGAAATATTGGTAAAAACGAATATATATATACGTAAAACCAGACTACATGAATAACGTGAAAAAAGTCACTATATTACCATATTTGAGGATTTTAACTTCAAATCATAGAGCGAGGTTTCGTGTTATTTAGATCCAAGAAAAGACATATGACAATGTTGTTTCAAATACAAATGACAAAAATCAATGTGTTTTCATTAGAATTAACTAAAATGTTCCTGATTTTCCGTTTATATTACCGATGGAAGATGTACACGTAAAACCGCTCTAATCCGGCTGAAACGTCGATATATGCAATAAAAACAGAACTTCTCCCCTTTTAAATATCATACTCGGTATTTTAACGAGAAACAAATAGATGATTGAAAATGAAGTATTTAAGGTTATTTCTGATCAATTATGTGTTTGCATAATTTTTCATGTATATTTAATGAGATAATAACAATAAACTGAAAATTCACAAAAAAGGTGAAAAAACGGCAAAAATATTGCCTAATTCGATGATATTTTGTTTAAATCACATAAAGGAAAAGGGGATGATAAAGGTCAAAATATTGCTAAATTCGATGATTTTTAGTACAAAACAAAATGCAAGAAAACTTGCTTAAAAATGCAAAATTTGCTAAATTATGAGATTTGAAGGCCAAATCACATATCGTGAGAAAACATGAAGTAGTATCGAAATATTGGTAAAAACGAATATACATACGTAAAATCACACTACATAAATAACGTGAAAAAAGTCACTATATTACCATATTTGAGGATTTTAACTTCGAATCATAGAGCGAGGTTTCGTGTTATTTAGATCCAAGAAAAGACATATGACAATGTTGTTTCAAATACAAATGACAAAAATCAATGTGTTTTCATTAAAATTAACTAAAATGTTCCTGATTTTCCGTTTATATTACCGATGGAAGATGTACACGTAAAACCGCTCTAATCCGGCTGAAACGTCGATATATGCAATAAAAACAGAACTTCTCCCCTTTTAAATACCATACTCGGTATTTTAACGAGAAACAAATAGATGATTGAAAATGAAGTATTTAAGGTTATTTCTGATCAATTATGTGTTTGCATAATTTTTCATGTATATATAATGAGATAATAACAATAAACTGAAAATTCACAAAAACGTGGAAAAATGGCAAAATATTGCCTAATTCGATGATATTTTCTTTAAATCACATAAAGGAAAAGGGGATAATAAAGGTCAAAATATTGCTAAATTCGATGATTTTTAGTACAAAACAAAATGCAAGAAAACTTGCTAAAAAATGCAAAATTTGCGAAATTATGAAATTTGAAGGCCAAATCACATATCGTGAGAAAACATGAAGTAGTATCGAAATATTGGTAAAAACGAATATATATATACGTAAAACCAGACTACATGAATAACGTGAAAAAAGTCACTATATTACCATATTTGAGGATTTTAACTTCAAATCATAGAGCGAGGTTTCGTGTTATTTAGATCCAAGAAAAGACATATGACAATGTTGTTTCAAATACAAATGACAAAAAATCAATGTGTTTTCATTAGAATTAACTAAAATGTTCCTGATTTTTCGTTTATATTACCGATGGAAGATGTACACGTAAAACCGCTCTAATCCGGCGGAAACGTCGATATATGCAATAAAAACCGAACTTCTCCCCTTTCCTCAAATTCAAATGATAAAAATCAATGTGTTTTCATTAGAATTAACTAAAATGTTCCTGATTTTCCGTTTATATTACCGATGGAAGATGTACACGTAAAACCGCTCTAATCCGGCTGAAACGTCGATATATGCAATAAAAACAGAACTGCTCCCCTTTCCAATACATTACTCAGTATTTTAACGAGAAACAAATAGATGATTGAAAATGAAGTATTTAAGGTTATTTCTGATCAATTATGTGTTTGCATAATTTTTCATGTATATTTAATGAGATAATAACAATAAACCGAAAATTCACAAAAACGTGGAAAAAACGGCAAAATATTGCCTAATTCGATGATATTTTGTTTAAATCACATAAAGGAAAAGGGGATAATAAAGGTCAAAATATTGCTAAATTCGATGATTTTTAGTACAAAACAAAATGCAAGAAAACTTGCTTAAAAATGCAAAATTTACGAAATTCTGAGATTTGAAGGCGATTGAAGGCGATTGAAGGCTTTGATTTGAAGTTTCTCACATATCGTGAGAAAACATGAAGTAGTATCGAAATATTGGTAAAAAACGAATATATATACGTAAAATCACACTACATGAATAACGTGAAAAAAGTCACTATATTACCATATTTGAGGATTTTAACTTCAAATCATAGAGCGAGGTTTCGTGTTATTTAGATCCAAGAAAAGACATATGACAATGTTGTTTCAAATACAAATGACAAAAATCAATGTGTTTTCATTAGAATTAACTAAAATGTTCCTGATTTTCCGTTTATATTACCGATGGAAGATGTACACGTAAAACCGCTCTAATCCGGCTGAAACGTCGATATATGCAATAAAAACAGAACTTCTCCCCTTTTAAATATCATACTCGGTATTTTAACGAGAAACAAATAGATGATTGAAAATGAAGTATTTAAGGTTATTTCTGATCAATTATGTGTTTGCATAATTTTTCATGTATATTTAATGAGATAATAACAATAAACTGAAAATTCACAAAAAAGGTGAAAAACGGCAAAATATTGCCTAATTCGATGATATTTTGTTTAAATCACATAAAGGAAAAGGGGATGATAAAGGTCAAAATATTGCTAAATTCGATGATTTTTAGTACAAAACAAAATGCAAGAAAACTTGCTTAAAAATGCAAAATTTGCTAAATTATGAGATTTGAAGGCCAAATCACATATCGTGAGAAAACATGAAGTAGTATCGAAATATTGGTAAAAACGAATATACATACGTAAAATCACACAACATAAATAACGTGAAAAAAGTCACTATATTACCATATTTGAGGATTTTAACTTCGAATCATAGAGCGAGGTTTCGTGTTATTTAGATCCAAGAAAAGACATATGACAATGTTGTTTCAAATACAAATGACAAAAATCAATGTGTTTTCATTAAAATTAACTAAAATGTTCCTGATTTTCCGTTTATATTACCGATGGAAGATGTACACGTAAAACCGCTCTAATCCGGCTGAAACGTCGATATATGCAATAAAAACAGAACTTCTCCCCTTTTAAATATCATACTCGGTATTTTAACGAGAAACAAATAGATGATTGAAAATGAAGTATTTAAGGTTATTTCTGATCAATTATGTGTTTGCATAATTTTTCATGTATATAGAATGAGATAATAACAATAAACTGAAAATTCACAAAAACGTGGAAAAATGGCAAAATATTGCCTAATTCGATGATATTTTCTTTAAATCACATAAAGGAAAAGGGGATAATAAAGGTCAAAATATTGCTAAATTCGATGATTTTTAGTACAAAACAAAATGCAAGAAAACTTGCTAAAAAATGCAAAATTTGCGAAATTATGAAATTTGAAGGCCAAATCACATATCGTGAGAAAACATGAAGTAGTATCGAAATATTGGTAAAAACGAATATATATATACGTAAAACCAGACTACATGAATAACGTGAAAAAAGTCACTATATTACCATATTTGAGGATTTTAACTTCAAATCATAGAGCGAGGTTTCGTGTTATTTAGATCCAAGAAAAGACATATGACAATGTTGTTTCAAATACAAATGACAAAAAATCAATGTGTTTTCATTAGAATTAACTAAAATGTTCCTGATTTTTCGTTTATATTACCGATGGAAGATGTACACGTAAAACCGCTCTAATCCGGCGGAAACGTCGATATATGCAATAAAAACCGAACTTCTCCCCTTTCCTCAAATTCAAATGATAAAAATCAATGTGTTTTCATTAGAATTAACTAAAATGTTCCTGATTTTCCGTTTATATTACCGATGGAAGATGTACACGTAAAACCGCTCTAATCCGGCTGAAACGTCGATATATGCAATAAAAACAGAACTGCTCCCCTTTCCAATACATTACTCAGTATTTTAACGAGAAACAAATAGATGATTGAAAATGAAGTATTTAAGGTTATTTCTGATCAATTATGTGTTTGCATAATTTTTCATGTATATTTAATGAGATAATAACAATAAACCGAAAATTCACAAAAACGTGGAAAAACGGCAAAATATTGCCTAATTCGATGATATTTTGTTTAAATCACATAAAGGAAAAGGGGATGATAAAGGTCAAAATATTGCTAAATTCGATGATTTTTAGTACAAAACAAAATGCAAGAAAACTTGCTTAAAAATGCAAAATTTACGAAATTCTGAGATTTGAAGGCCAAATCACATATCGTGAGAAAACATGAAGTAGTATCGAAATATTGGTAAAAACGAATATATATACGTAAAATCACACTACATGAATAACGTGAAAAAAGTCACTATATTTGATATTTGAGGATTTTAACTTCAAATCATAGAGCGAGGTTTCGTGTTATTTAGATCCAAGAAAAGACATATGACAATGTTGTTTCAAATACAAATGACAAAAATCAATGTGTTTTCATTAGAATTAACTAAAATGTTCCTGATTTTCCGTTTACATTACCGATGGAAGATGTACACGTAAAACCGCTCTAATCCGGCTGAAACGTCGATATATGCAATAAAAACAGAACTTCTCCCCTTTTAAATATCATACTCGGTATTTTAACGAGAAACAAATAGATGATTGAAAATGAAGTATTTAAGGTTATTTCTGATCAATTATGTGTTTGCATAATTTTTCATGTATATTTAATGAGATAATAACAATAAACTGAAAATTCACAAAAACGTGGAAAAACGGCAAAATTTTGTTTAAATCACATAAAGGAAAAAGGGATGATAAAGGTCAAAATATTGCTAAATTCGATGATTTTTAGTACAAAACAAAATGCAAGAAAACTTGCTTAAAAATGCAAAATTTGCGAAATTATGAGATTTGAAGGCCAAATCACATATCGTGAGAAAACATGAAGTAGTATCGAAATATTGGTAAAAACGAATATACATACGTAAAATCACACTACATAAATAACGTGAAAAAAGTCACTATATTACCATATTTGAGGATTTTAACTTCAAATCATAGAGCGAGGTTTCGTGTTATTTAGATCCAAGAAAAGACATATGACAATGTTGTTTCAAATACAAATGACAAAAATCAATGTGTTTTCATTAAAATTAACTAAAATGTTCCTGATTTTCCGTTTATAATACCGATGGAAGATGTACACGTAAAACCGCTCTAATCCGGCTGAAACGTCGATATATGCAATAAAAACAGAACTTCTCCCCTTTTAAATATCATACTCGGTATTTTAACGAGAAACAAATAGATGATTGAAAATGAAGTATTTAAGGTTATTTCTGATCAATAATGTGTTTGCATAATTTTTCATGTATATTTAATGAGATAATAACAATAAACTGAAAATTCACAAAAACGTGGAAAAACGGCAAAATATTGCCTAATTCGATGATATTTTGTTTAAATCACATAAAGGAAAAGGGGATGATAAAGGTCAAAATATTGCTAAATTCGATGATTTTTAGTACAAAACAAAATGCAAGAAAACTTGCTAAAAAATGCAAAATTTACGAAATTCTGAGATTTGAAGGCCAAATCACATATCGTGAGAAAACATGAAGTAGTATCGAAATATTGGTAAAAACGAATATATATACGTAAAATCACACTACATGAATAACGTGAAAAAAGTCACTATATTACCATATTTGAGGATTTTAACTTCAAATCATAGAGCGAGGTTTCGTGTTATTTAGATCCAAGAAAAGACATATGACAATGTTGTTTCAAATACAAATGACAAAAATCAATGTGTTTTCATTAGAATTAACTAAAATGTTCCTGATTTTCCGTTTATATTACCGATGGAAGATGTACACGTAAACCGCTCTAATCCGGCTGAAACGTCGATATATGCAATAAAAACAGAACTTCTCCCCTTTTAAATATCATACTCGGTATTTTAACGAGAAACAAATAGATGATTGAAAATGAAGTATTTAAGGTTATTTGTGATCAATTATGTGTTTGCATATTTTTTCATGTATATTTAATGAGATAATAACAATAAACTGAAAATTCACAAAAAAAGGTGAAAAACGGCAAAATATTGCCTAATTCGATGATATTTTGTTTAAATCACATAAAGGAAAAGGGGATGATAAAGGTCAAAATATTGCTAAATTCGATGATTTTTAGTACAAAACAAAATGCAAGAAAACTTGCTAAAAAATGCAAAATTTACGAAATTCTGAGATTTGAAGGCCAAATCACATATCGTGAGAAAACATGAAGTAGTATCGAAATATTGGTCAAAACGAATACATATACGTAAAATCACACTACATGAATAACGTGAAAAAAGTCACTATATTACCATATTTGAGGATTTTAACTTCAAATCATAGAGCGAGGTTTCGTGTTATTTAGATCCAAGAAAAGACATATGACAATGTTGTTTCAAATACAAATGGCAAAAATCAATGTGTTTTCATTAGAATTAACTAAAATGTTCCTGATTTTTCGTTTATATTACCGATGGAAGATGTACACGTAAAACCGCTCTAATCCGGCTGAAACGTCGATATATGCAATAAAAACAGAACTTCTCCCCTTTCCAATACATTACTCAGTATTTTAACGAGAAACAAATAGATGATTGAAAATGAAGTATTTAAGGTTATTTTCTGATCACTTATGTGTTTGCATAAGTTTTATCGTATATTTAATGAATTAATAACAATAAACTGAAATTTCACAAAAACTTGGAAAAACGGCCTAATTCGATGATATTTTGTTTAAATCACATAAAGGAACAGGGGATGATAATGGTCAAAATATTGCTAAATTCGATGATTTTTAGTACAAAAAAAATGCAAGAAAACTTGCTTAAAAATGAAAAATTCCCGAAATTCTGAGATTTGAAGGCCAAATCATATATCGTGAGAAAACATGAAGTAGTATCGAAATATTGGTAAAAACGAATATATATACGTAAAATCAGACTACATGAATAACGTGAAAAAGTCACTATATTACCATATTTGAGGATTTTAACTTCAAATCATAGAGCGAGGTTTCGTAATATTTAGATCAAAGAAAAGACATATGACATTGTTGTTTCAAATACATATGATAAAAATCAATGTGTTTTCATTAGAATTAACTAAAATGTTCCTGATTTTCCGTTTATATTACCGATGGAAGATGTACACGTAAAACCGCTCTAATCCGGCTGAAACGTCGATATATGCAATAAAAACAGAACTTCTCCCCTTTTAAATATCATACTCGGTATTTTAACGAGAAACAAATAGATGATTGAAAATGAAGTATTTAAGGTTATTTCTGATCAATTATGTGTTTGCATAATTTTTCATGTATATTTAATGAGATAATAACAATAAACTGAAAATTCACAAAAACGTGGAAACACGGCAATATATTGCCTAATTCGATATTTTCTTTAAATCACATAAAGGAAAAGGGGATAATAAAGGTCAAAATATTGCTAAATTCGATGATTTTTAGTACAAAACAAAATGCAAGAAAACTTGCTTAAAAATGCAAAGTTTGCGAAATTATGAAATTTGAAGGCCAAATCACATATCGTGAGAAAACATGAAGTAGTATCGAAATATTGGTAAAAACGAATATATATATACGTAAAACCAGACTACATGAATAACGTGAAAAAAGTCACTATATTACCATATTTGAGGATTTTAACTTCAAATCATAGAGCGAGGTTTCGTGTTATTTAGATCCAAGAAAAGACATATGACAATGTTGTTTCAAATACAAATGACAAAAATCAATGTGTTTTCATTAGAATTAACTAAAATGTTCCTGATTTTCCGTTTATATTACCGATGGAAGATGTACACGTAAAACCGCTCTAATCCGGCTGAAACGTCGATATATGCAATAAAAACAGAACTTCTCCCCTTTTAAATATCATACTCGGTATTTTAACGAGAAACAAATAGATGATTGAAAATGAAGTATTTAAGGTTATTTCTGATCAATTATGTGTTTGCATAATTTTTCATGTATATTTAATGAGATAATAACAATAAACTGAAAATTCACAAAAAAGGTGAAAAACGGCAAAATATTGCCTAATTCGATGATATTTTGTTTAAATCACATAAAGGAAAAGGGGATGATAAAGGTCAAAATATTGCTAAATTCGATGATTTTTAGTACAAAACAAAATGCAAGAAAACTTGCTTAAAAATGCAAAATTTGCTAAATTATGAGATTTGAAGGCCAAATCACATATCGTGAGAAAACATGAAGTAGTATCGAAATATTGGTAAAAACGAATATACATACGTAAAATCACACTACATAAATAACGTGAAAAAAGTCACTATATTACCATATTTGAGGATTTTAACTTCGAATCATAGAGCGAGGTTTCGTGTTATTTAGATCCAAGAAAAGACATATGACAATGTTGTTTCAAATACAAATGACAAAAATCAATGTGTTTTCATTAAAATTAACTAAAATGTTCCTGATTTTCCGTTTATATTACCGATGGAAGATGTACACGTAAAACCGCTCTAATCCGGCTGAAACGTCGATATATGCAATAAAAACAGAACTTCTCCCCTTTTAAATATCATACTCGGTATTTTAACGAGAAACAAATAGATGATTGAAAATGAAGTATTTAAGGTTATTTCTGATCAATTATGTGTTTGCATAATTTTTCATGTATATATAATGAGATAATAACAATAAACTGAAAATTCACAAAAACGTGGAAAAATGGCAAAATATTGCCTAATTCGATGATATTTTCTTTAAATCACATAAAGGAAAAGGGGATAATAAAGGTCAAAATATTGCTAAATTCGATGATTTTTAGTACAAAACAAAATGCAAGAAAACTTGCTAAAAAATGCAAAATTTGCGAAATTATGAAATTTGAAGGCCAAATCACATATCGTGAGAAAACATGAAGTAGTATCGAAATATTGGTAAAAACGAATATATATATACGTAAAACCAGACTACATGAATAACGTGAAAAAAGTCACTATATTACCATATTTGAGGATTTTAACTTCAAATCATAGAGCGAGGTTTCGTGTTATTTAGATCCAAGAAAAGACATATGACAATGTTGTTTCAAATACAAATGACAAAAAATCAATGTGTTTTCATTAGAATTAACTAAAATGTTCCTGATTTTTCGTTTATATTACCGATGGAAGATGTACACGTAAAACCGCTCTAATCCGGCGGAAACGTCGATATATGCAATAAAAACCGAACTTCTCCCCTTTCCTCAAATTCAAATGATAAAAATCAATGTGTTTTCATTAGAATTAACTAAAATGTTCCTGATTTTCCGTTTATATTACCGATGGAAGATGTACACGTAAAACCGCTCTAATCCGGCTGAAACGTCGATATATGCAATAAAAACAGAACTGCTCCCCTTTCCAATACATTACTCAGTATTTTAACGAGAAACAAATAGATGATTGAAAATGAAGTATTTAAGGTTATTTCTGATCAATTATGTGTTTGCATAATTTTTCATGTATATTTAATGAGATAATAACAATAAACCGAAAATTCACAAAAACGTGGAAAAACGGCAAAATATTGCCTAATTCGATGATATTTTGTTTAAATCACATAAAGGAAAAGGGGATGATAAAGGTCAAAATATTGCTAAATTCGATGATTTTTAGTACAAAACAAAATGCAAGAAAACTTGCTTAAAAATGCAAAATTTACGAAATTCTGAGATTTGAAGGCCAAATCACATATCGTGAGAAAACATGAAGTAGTATCGAAATATTGGTAAAAACGAATATATATACGTAAAATCACACTACATGAATAACGTGAAAAAAGTCACTATATTTGATATTTGAGGATTTTAACTTCAAATCATAGAGCGAGGTTTCGTGTTATTTAGATCCAAGAAAAGACATATGACAATGTTGTTTCAAATACAAATGACAAAAATCAATGTGTTTTCATTAGAATTAACTAAAATGTTCCTGATTTTCCGTTTACATTACCGATGGAAGATGTACACGTAAAACCGCTCTAATCCGGCTGAAACGTCGATATATGCAATAAAAACAGAACTTCTCCCCTTTTAAATATCATACTCGGTATTTTAACGAGAAACAAATAGATGATTGAAAATGAAGTATTTAAGGTTATTTCTGATCAATTATGTGTTTGCATAATTTTTCATGTATATTTAATGAGATAATAACAATAAACTGAAAATTCACAAAAACGTGGAAAAACGGCAAAATTTTGTTTAAATCACATAAAGGAAAAGGGGATGATAAAGGTCAAAATATTGCTAAATTCGATGATTTGTAGTACAAAACAAAATGCAAGAAAACTTGCTTAAAAATGCAAAATTTACGAAATTCTGAGATTTGAAGGCTAAATCACATATCGTGAGAAAACATGAAGTAGTATCGAAATATTGGTAAAAACGAATATATATACGTAAAATCACACCACATGAATAACGTGAAAAAAGTCACTATATTACCATATTTGAGGATTTTAACTTCAAATCATAGAGCGAGGTTTCGTGTTATTTAGATCCAAGAAAAGACATATGACAATGTTGTTTCAAATACAAATAACAAAAATCAATGTGTTTTCATTAGAATTAACTAAAATGTTCCTGATTTTTCGTTTATATTACCGATGGAAGATGTACACGTAAAACCGCTCTAATCTGGCGGAAACGTCGATATATGCAATAAAAACCGAACTTCTCCCCTTTCCTCAAATTCAAATGATAAAAATCAATGTGTTTTCATTAGAATTAACTAAAATGTTCCTGATTTTCCGTTTATATTACCGATGGAAGATGTACACGTAAAACCGCTCTAATCCGGCTGAAACGTCGATATATGCAATAAAAACAGAACTTCTCCCCTTTTAAATATCATACTCGGTATTTTAACGAGAAACAAATAGATGATTGAAAATGAAGTATTTAAGGTTATTTCTGATCAATTATGTGTTTGCATAATTTTTCATGTATATTTAACAATAAACATAAAATTCACAAAAACGTGGAAAAACGGCAAAATATTGCCTAATTCGATGATATTTTCTTTAAATCACATAAAGGAAAAGGGGATAATAAAGGTCAAAATATTGCTAAATTCGATGATTTTTAGTACAAAACAAAATGCAAGAAAACTTGCTTAAAAATGCAAAATTTGCGAAATTATGAAATTTGAAGGCCAAATCACATATCGTGAAAAAACATGAATTAGTATCGAAATATTGGTAAAAACGAATATATATATACGTAAAACCAGACTACATGAATAACGTGAAAAAAGTCACTATATTACCATATTTGAGGATTTTAACTTCAAATCATAGAGCGAGGTTTCGTATTATTTAGATCAAAGAATAGACATATGCCAATGTTGTTTCAAATACAAATGATAAAAATCAATGTGTTTTCATTAGAATTAACTAAAATGTTCCTGATTTTCCGTTTATATTACCGATGGAAGATGTACACGTAAAACCGCTCTAATCCGGCTGAAACGTCGATATATGCAATAAAAACAGAACTTCTCCCCTTTTAAATATCATACTCGGTATTTTAACGAGAAACAAATAGATGATTGAAAATGAAGTATTTAAGGTTATTTCTGATCAATTATGTGTTTGCATAATTTTTCATGTATATATAATGAGATAATAACAATAAACTGAAAATTCACAAAAACGTGGAAAAATGGCAAAATATTGCCTAATTCGATGATATTTTCTTTAAATCACATAAAGGAAAAGGGGATAATAAAGGTCAAAATATTGCTAAATTCGATGATTTTTAGTACAAAACAAAATGCAAGAAAACTTGCTAAAAAATGCAAAATTTGCGAAATTATGAAATTTGAAGGCCAAATCACATATCGTGAGAAAACATGAAGTAGTATCGAAATATTGGTAAAAACGAATACGTAAAACCAGACTACATGAATAACGTGAAAAAAGTCACTATATTACCATATTTGAGGATTTTAACTTCAAATCATAGAGCGAGGTTTCGTGTTATTTAGATCCAAGAAAAGACATATGACAATGTTGTTTCAAATACAAATGACAAAAAATCAATGTGTTTTCATTAGAATTAACTAAAATGTTCCTGATTTTTCGTTTATATTACCGATGGAAGATGTACACGTAAAACCGCTCTAATCCGGCGGAAACGTCGATATATGCAATAAAAACCGAACTTCTCCCCTTTCCTCAAATTCAAATGATAAAAATCAATGTGTTTTCATTAGAATTAACTAAAATGTTCCTGATTTTCCGTTTATATTACCGATGGAAGATGTACACGTAAAACCGCTCTAATCCGGCTGAAACGTCGATATATGCAATAAAAACAGAACTGCTCCCCTTTCCAATACATTACTCAGTATTTTAACGAGAAACAAATAGATGATTGAAAATGAAGTATTTAAGGTTATTTCTGATCAATTATGTGTTTGCATAATTTTTCATGTATATTTAATGAGATAATAACAATAAACCGAAAATTCACAAAAACGTGGAAAAACGGCAAAATATTGCCTAATTCGATGATATTTTGTTTAAATCACATAAAGGAAAAGGGGATGATAAAGGTCAAAATATTGCTAAATTCGATGATTTTTAGTACAAAACAAAATGCAAGAAAACTTGCTTAAAAATGCAAAATTTACGAAATTCTGAGATTTGAAAGCCAAATCACATATCGTGAGAAAACATGAAGTAGTATCGAAATATTGGTAAAAACGAATACATATACGTAAAATCACACTACATGAATAACGTGAAAAAAGTCACTATATTACCATATTTGAGGATTTTAGCTTCAAATCATAGAGCGAGGTTTCGTGTTATTTAGATCCAAGAAAAGACATATGACAATGTTGTTTCAAATACAAATGACAAAAATCAATGTGTTTTCATTAGAATTAACTAAAATGTTCCTGATTTTTCGTTTATATTACCGATGGAAGATGTACACGTAAAACCACTCTAATCCGGCGGAAACGTCGATATATGCAATAAAAACCGAACTTCTCCCCTTTCCTCAAATTCAAATGATAAAAATCAATGTGTTTTCATTAGAATTAACTAAAATGTTCCTGATTTTCCGTTTATATTACCGATGGAAGATGTACACGTAAAACCGCTCTAATCCGGCTGAAACGTCGATATATGCAATAAAAACAGAACTTCTCCCCTTTCCAATACATTACTCAGTATTTTAACGAGAAACAAATAGATGATTGAAAATGAAGTATTTAAGGTTATTTTCTGATCACTTATGTGTTTGCATAAGTTTTATCGTATATATAATGAATTAATAACAATAAACTGAAATTTCACAAAAACTTGGAAAAACGGCCTAATTCGATGATATTTTGTTTAAATCACATAAAGGAACAGGGGATGATAATGGTCAAAATATTGCTAAATTCGATGATTTTTAGTACAAAAAAAATGCAAGAAAACTTGCTTAAAAATGAAAAATTCCCGAAATTCTGAGATTTGAAGGCCAAATCATATATCGTGAGAAAACATGAAGTAGTATCGAAATATTGGTAAAAACGAATATATATACGTAAAATCAGACTACATGAATAACGTGAAAAAGTCACTATATTACCATATTTGAGGATTTTAACTTCAAATCATAGAGCGAGGTTTCGTAATATTTAGATCAAAGAAAAGACATATGACATTGTTGTTTCAAATACATATGATAAAAATCAATGTGTTTTCATTAGAATTAACTAAAATGTTCCTGATTTTCCGTTTATATTACCGATGGAAGATGTACACGTAAAACCGCTCTAATCCGGCTGAAACGTCGATATATGCAATAAAAACAGAACTTCTCCCCTTTTAAATATCATACTCGGTATTTTAACGAGAAACAAATAGATGATTGAAAATGAAGTATTTAAGGTTATTTCTGATCAATTATGTGTTTGCATAATTTTTCATGTATATTTAATGAGATAATAACAATAAACTGAAAATTCACAAAAACGTGGAATAACGGCAAAATATTGCCTAATTCGACGATATTTTGTTTAAATCACATAAAGGAAAAGGGGATGATAAAGGTCAAAATATTGCTAAATTCGATGATTTTTAGTATAAAACAAAATGCAAGAAAACTTGCTTAAAATGCAAAATTTACGAAATTCTGAGATTTGAAGGCCAAATCACATATCGTGAGAAAACATGAAGTAGTATCGAAATATTGGTAAAAACGAATATATATACGTAAAATCACACTACATAAATAACGTGAAAAAAGTCACTATATTACCATATTTGAGGATTTTAACTTCAAATCATAGAGCGAGGTTTCGTGTTATTTAGATCCAAGAAAAGACATATGACAATGTTGTTTCAAATACAAATGACAAAAATCAATGTGTTTTCATTAGAATTAACTAAAATGTTCCTGATTTTCCGTTTATATTACCGATGGAAGATGTACACGTAATCCGCTCTAATCCGGCTGAAACGTCGATATATGCAATAAAAACAGAACTTCTCCCCTTTTAAATATCATACTCGGTATTTTAACGGGAAACAAATAGATGATTGAAAATGAAGTATTTAAGGTTATTTGTGATCAATTATGTGTTTGCATAATTTTTCATGTATATTTAATGAGATAATAACAATAAACTGAAAATTCACAAAAAAAGGTGAAAAACGGCAAAATATTGCCTAATTCGATGATATTTTGTTTAAATCACATAAAGGAAAAGGGGATGATAAAGGTCAAAATATTGCTAAATTCGATGATTTTTAGTACAAAACAAAATGCAAGAAAACTTGCTTAAAAATGCAAAATTTGCGAAATTATGAGATTTGAAGGCCAAATCACATATCGTGAGAAAACATGAAGTAGTATCGAAATATTGGTAAAAACGAATATACATACGTAAAATCACACTACATAAATAACGTGAAAAAAGTCACTATATTACCATATTTGAGGATTTTAACTTCAAATCATAGAGCGAGGTTTCGTGTTATTTAGATCCAAGAAAAGACATATGACAATGTTGTTTCAAATACAAATGACAAAAATCAATGTGTTTTCATTAAAATTAACTAAAATGTTCCTGATTTTCCGTTTATAATACCGATGGAAGATGTACACGTAAAACCGCTCTAATCCGGCTGAAACGTCGATATATGCAATAAAAACAGAACTTCTCCCCTTTTAAATATCATACTCGGTATTTTAACGAGAAACAAATAGATGATTGAAAATGAAGTATTTAAGGTTATTTCTGATCAATAATGTGTTTGCATAATTTTTCATGTATATTTAATGAGATAATAACAATAAACTGAAAATTCACAAAAACGTGGAAAAACGGCAAAATATTGCCTAATTCGATGATATTTTGTTTAAATCACATAAAGGAAAAGGGGATGATAAAGGTCAAAATATTGCTAAATTCGATGATTTTTAGTACAAAACAAAATGCAAGAAAACTTGCTAAAAAATGCAAAATTTACGAAATTCTGAGATTTGAAGGCCAAATCACATATCGTGAGAAAACATGAAGTAGTATCGAAATATTGGTAAAAACGAATACATATACGTAAAATCACACTACATGAATAACGTGAAAAAAGTCACTATATTACCATATTTGAGGATTTTAACTTCAAATCATAGAGCGAGGTTTCGTGTTATTTAGATCCAAGAAAAGACATATGACAATGTTGTTTCAAATACAAATGGCAAAAATCAATGTGTTTTCATTAGAATTAACTAAAATGTTCCTGATTTTTCGTTTATATTACCGATGGAAGATGTACACGTAAAACCGCTCTAATCCGGCTGAAACGTCGATATATGCAATAAAAACAGAACTTCTCCCCTTTCCAATACATTACTCAGTATTTTAACGAGAAACAAATAGATGATTGAAAATGAAGTATTTAAGGTTATTTTCTGATCACTTATGTGTTTGCATAAGTTTTATCGTATATTTAATGAATTAATAACAATAAACTGAAATTTCACAAAAACTTGGAAAAACGGCCTAATTCGATGATATTTTGTTTAAATCACATAAAGGAACAGGGGATGATAATGGTCAAAATATTGCTAAATTCGATGATTTTTAGTACAAAAAAAATGCAAGAAAACTTGCTTAAAAATGAAAAATTCCCGAAATTCTGAGATTTGAAGGCCAAATCATATATCGTGAGAAAACATGAAGTAGTATCGAAATATTGGTAAAAACGAATATATATACGTAAAATCAGACTACATGAATAACGTGAAAAAGTCACTATATTACCATATTTGAGGATTTTAACTTCAAATCATAGAGCGAGGTTTCGTAATATTTAGATCAAAGAAAAGACATATGACATTGTTGTTTCAAATACATATGATAAAAATCAATGTGTTTTCATTAGAATTAACTAAAATGTTCCTGATTTTCCGTTTATATTACCGATGGAAGATGTACACGTAAAACCGCTCTAATCCGGCTGAAACGTCGATATATGCAATAAAAACAGAACTTCTCCCCTTTTAAATATCATACTCGGTATTTTAACGAGAAACAAATAGATGATTGAAAATGAAGTATTTAAGGTTATTTCTGATCAATTATGTGTTTGCATAATTTTTCATGTATATTTAATGAGATAATAACAATAAACTGAAAATTAACAAAAACGTGGAATAACGGCAAAATATTGCCTAATTCGATGATATTTTGTTTAAATCACATAAAGGAAAAGGGGATGATAAAGGTCAAAATATTGCTAAATTCGATGATTTTTAGTACAAAACAAAATGCAAGAAAACTTGCTTAAAATGCAAAATTTACGGAATTCTGAGATTTGAAGGCCAAATCACATATCGTGAGAAAACATGAAGTAGTATCGAAATATTGGTAAAAACGAATATACATACGTAAAATCACACTACATAAATAACGTGAAAAAAGTCACTATATTACCATATTTGAGGATTTTAACTTCAAATCATAGAGCGAGGTTTCGTGTTATTTAGATCCAAGAAAAGACATATGACAATGTTGTTTCAAATACAAATGACAAAAATCAATGTGTTTTCATTAAAATTAACTAAAATGTTCCTGATTTTCCGTTTATATTACCGATGGAAGATGTACACGTAAAACCGCTCTAATCCGGCTGAAACGTCGATATATGCAATAAAAACAGAACTTCTCCCCTTTTAAATATCATACTCGGTATTTTAACGAGAAACAAATAGATGATTGAAAATGAAGTATTTAAGGTTATTTCTGATCAATTATGTGTTTGCATAATTTTTCATGTATATTTAATGAGATAATAACAATAAACTGAAAATTCACAAAAACGTGGAAAAACGGCAATATATTGCCTAATTCGATGATATTTTCTTTAAATCACATAAAGGAAAAGGGGATAATAAAGGTCAAAATATTGCTAAATTCGATGATTTTTAGTACAAAACAAAATGCAAGAAAACTTGCTTAAAAATGCAAAATTTGCGAAATTATGAAATTTGAAGGCCAAATCACATATCGTGAGAAAACATGAAGTAGTATCGAAATATTGGTAAAAACGAATATATATATACGTAAAACCAGACTACATGAATAACGTGAAAAAAGTCACTATATTACCATATTTGAGGATTTTAACTTCAAATCATAGAGCGAGGTTTCGTGTTATTTAGATCCAAGAAAAGACATATGACAATGTTGTTTCAAATACAAATGACAAAAATCAATGTGTTTTCATTAGAATTAACTAAAATGTTCCTGATTTTCCGTTTATATTACCGATGGAAGATGTACACGTAAAACCACTCTAATCCGGCTGAAACGTCGATATATGCAATAAAAACAGAACTTCTCCCCTTTTAAATATCATACTCGGTATTTTAACGAGAAACAAATAGATGATTGAAAATGAAGTATTTAAGGTTATTTCTGATCAATTATGTGTTTGCATAATTTTTCATGTATATTTAATGAGATAATAACAATAAACTGAAAATTCACAAAAAAGGTGAAAAACGGCAAAATATTGCCTAATTCGATGATATTTTGTTTAAATCACATAAAGGAAAAGGGGATGATAAAGGTCAAAATATTGCTAAATTCGATGATTTTTAGTACAAAACAAAATGCAAGAAAACTTGCTTAAAAATGCAAAATTTGCGAAATTATGAGATTTGAAGGCCAAATCACATATCGTGAGAAAACATGAAGTAGTATCGAAATATTGGTAAAAACGAATATACATACGTAAAATCACACTACATAAATAACGTGAAAAAAGTCACTATATTACCATATTTGAGGATTTTAACTTCAAATCATAGAGCGAGGTTTCGTGTTATTTAGATCCAAGAAAAGACATATGACAATGTTGTTTCAAATACAAATGACAAAAATCAATGTGTTTTCATTAAAATTAACTAAAATGTTCCTGATTTTCCGTTTATATTACCGATGGAAGATGTACACGTAAAACCGCTCTAATCCGGCTGAAACGTCGATATATGCAATAAAAACAGAACTTCTCCCCTTTTAAATATCATACTCGGTATTTTAACGAGAAACAAATAGATGATTGAAAATGAAGTATTTAAGGTTATTTCTGATCAATTATGTGTTTGCATAATTTTTCATGTATATATAATGAGATAATAACAATAAACTGAAAATTCACAAAAACGTGGAAAAATGGCAAAATATTGCCTAATTCGATGATATTTTCTTTAAATCACATAAAGGAAAAGGGGATAATAAAGGTCAAAATATTGCTAAATTCGATGATTTTTAGTACAAAACAAAATGCAAGAAAACTTGCTAAAAAATGCAAAATTTGCGAAATTATGAAATTTGAAGGCCAAATCACATATCGTGAGAAAACATGAAGTAGTATCGAAATATTGGTAAAAACGAATATATATATACGTAAAACCAGACTACATGAATAACGTGAAAAAAGTCACTATATTACCATATTTGAGGATTTTAACTTCAAATCATAGAGCGAGGTTTGGTGTTATTTAGATCCAAGAAAAGACATATGACAATGTTGTTTCAAATACAAATGACAAAAAATCAATGTGTTTTCATTAGAATTAACTAAAATGTTCCTGATTTTTCGTTTATATTACCGATGGAAGATGTACACGTAAAACCGCTCTAATCCGGCGGAAACGTCGATATATGCAATAAAAACCGAACTTCTCCCCTTTCCTCAAATTCAAATGATAAAAATCAATGTGTTTTCATTAGAATTAACTAAAATGTTCCTGATTTTCCGTTTATATTACCGATGGAAGATGTACACGTAAAACCGCTCTAATCCGGCTGAAACGTCGATATATGCAATAAAAACAGAACTGCTCCCCTTTCCAATACATTACTCAGTATTTTAACGAGAAACAAATAGATGATTGAAAATGAAGTATTTAAGGTTATTTCTGATCAATTATGTGTTTGCATAATTTTTCATGTATATTTAATGAGATAATAACAATAAACCGAAAATTCACAAAAACGTGGAAAAACGGCAAAATATTGCCTAATTCGATGATATTTTGTTTAAATCACATAAAGGAAAAGGGGATGATAAAGGTCAAAATATTCCTAAATTCGATGATTTTTAGTACAAAACAAAATGCAAGAAAACTTGCTTAAAAATGCAAAATTTACGAAATTCTGAGATTTGAAGGCCAAATCACATATCGTGAGAAAACATGAAGTAGTATCGAAATATTGGTAAAAACGAATATATATACGTAAAATCACACTACATGAATAACGTGAAAAAAGTCACTATATTACCATATTTGAGGATTTTAACTTCAAATCATAGAGCGAGGTTTCGTGTTATTTAGATCCAAGAAAAGACATATGACAATGTTGTTTCAAATACAAATGACAAAAAATCAATGTGTTTTCATTAGAATTAACTAAAATGTTCCTGATTTTTCGTTTATATTACCGATGGAAGATGTACACGTAAAACCGCTCTAATCCGGCGGAAACGTCGATATATGCAATAAAAACCGAACTTCTCCCCTTTCCTCAAATTCAAATGATAAAAATCAATGTGTTTTCATTAGAATTAACTAAAATGTTCCTGATTTTCCGTTTATATTACCGATGGAAGATGTACACGTAAAACCGCTCTAATCCGGCTGAAACGTCGATATATGCAATAAAAACAGAACTTCTCCCCTTTCCAATACATTACTCAGTATTTTAACGAGAAACAAATAGATGATTGAAAATGAAGTATTTAAGGTTATTTTCTGATCACTTATGTGTTTGCATAAGTTTTATCGTATATATAATGAATTAATAACAATAAACTGAAATTTCACAAAAACTTGGAAAAACGGCCTAATTCGATGATATTTTGTTTAAATCACATAAAGGAACAGGGGATGATAATGGTCAAAATATTGCTAAATTCGATGATTTTTAGTACAAAAAAAATGCAAGAAAACTTGCTTAAAAATGAAAAATTCCCGAAATTCTGAGATTTGAAGGCCAAATCATATATCGTGAGAAAACATGAAGTAGTATCGAAATATTGGTAAAAACGAATATATATACGTAAAATCAGACTACATGAATAACGTGAAAAAGTCACTATATTACCATATTTGAGGATTTTAACTTCAAATCATAGAGCGAGGTTTCGTAATATTTAGATCAAAGAAAAGACATATGACATTGTTGTTTCAAATACATATGATAAAAATCAATGTGTTTTCATTAGAATTAACTAAAATGTTCCTGATTTTCCGTTTATATTACCGATGGAAGATGTACACGTAAAACCGCTCTAATCCGGCTGAAACGTCGATATATGCAATAAAAACAGAACTTCTCCCCTTTTAAATATCATACTCGGTATTTTAACGAGAAACAAATAGATGATTGAAAATGAAGTATTTAAGGTTATTTCTGATCAATTATGTGTTTGCATAATTTTTCATGTATATTTAATGAGATAATAACAATAAACTGAAAATTCACAAAAACGTGGAATAACGGCAAAATATTGCCTAATTCGACGATATTTTGTTTAAATCACATAAAGGAAAAGGGGATGATAAAGGTCAAAATATTGCTAAATTCGATGATTTTTAGTATAAAACAAAATGCAAGAAAACTTGCTTAAAATGCAAAATTTACGAAATTCTGAGATTTGAAGGCCAAATCACATATCGTGAGAAAACATGAAGTAGTATCGAAATATTGGTAAAAACGAATATATATACGTAAAATCACACTACATGAATAACGTGAAAAAAGTCACTATATTTGATATTTGAGGATTTTAACTTCAAATCATAGAGCGAGGTTTCGTGTTATTTAGATCCAAGAAAAGACATATGACAATGTTGTTTCAAATACAAATGACAAAAATCAATGTGTTTTCATTAGAATTAACTAAAATGTTCCTGATTTTCCGTTTATATTACCGATGGAAGATGTACACGTAATCCGCTCTAATCCGGCTGAAACGTCGATATATGCAATAAAAACAGAACTTCTCCCCTTTTAAATATCATACTCGGTATTTTAACGGGAAACAAATAGATGATTGAAAATGAAGTATTTAAGGTTATTTGTGATCAATTATGTGTTTGCATAATTTTTCATGTATATTTAATGAGATAATAACAATAAACTGAAAATTCACAAAAAAAGGTGAAAAACGGCAAAATATTGCCTAATTCGATGATATTTTGTTTAAATCACATAAAGGAAAAGGGGATGATAAAGGTCAAAATATTGCTAAATTCGATGATTTTTAGTACAAAACAAAATGCAAGAAAACTTGCTTAAAAATGCAAAATTTGCGAAATTATGAGATTTGAAGGCCAAATCACATATCGTGAGAAAACATGAAGTAGTATCGAAATATTGGTAAAAACGAATATACATACGTAAAATCACACTACATAAATAACGTGAAAAAAGTCACTATATTACCATATTTGAGGATTTTAACTTCAAATCATAGAGCGAGGTTTCGTGTTATTTAGATCCAAGAAAAGACATATGACAATGTTGTTTCAAATACAAATGACAAAAATCAATGTGTTTTCATTAAAATTAACTAAAATGTTCCTGATTTTCCGTTTATAATACCGATGGAAGATGTACACGTAAAACCGCTCTAATCCGGCTGAAACGTCGATATATGCAATAAAAACAGAACTTCTCCCCTTTTAAATATCATACTCGGTATTTTAACGAGAAACAAATAGATGATTGAAAATGAAGTATTTAAGGTTATTTCTGATCAATAATGTGTTTGCATAATTTTTCATGTATATTTAATGAGATAATAACAATAAACTGAAAATTCACAAAAACGTGGAAAAACGGCAAAATATTGCCTAATTCGATGATATTTTGTTTAAATCACATAAAGGAAAAGGGGATGATAAAGGTCAAAATATTGCTAAATTCGATGATTTTTAGTACAAAACAAAATGCAAGAAAACTTGCTAAAAAATGCAAAATTTACGAAATTCTGAGATTTGAAGGCCAAATCACATATCGTGAGAAAACATGAAGTAGTATCGAAATATTGGTAAAAACGAATACATATACGTAAAATCACACTACATGAATAACGTGAAAAAAGTCACTATATTACCATATTTGAGGATTTTAACTTCAAATCATAGAGCGAGGTTTCGTGTTATTTAGATCCAAGAAAAGACATATGACAATGTTGTTTCAAATACAAATGGCAAAAATCAATGTGTTTTCATTAGAATTAACTAAAATGTTCCTGATTTTTCGTTTATATTACCGATGGAAGATGTACACGTAAAACCGCTCTAATCCGGCTGAAACGTCGATATATGCAATAAAAACAGAACTTCTCCCCTTTCCAATACATTACTCAGTATTTTAACGAGAAACAAATAGATGATTGAAAATGAAGTATTTAAGGTTATTTTCTGATCACTTATGTGTTTGCATAAGTTTTATCGTATATTTAATGAATTAATAACAATAAACTGAAATTTCACAAAAACTTGGAAAAACGGCCTAATTCGATGATATTTTGTTTAAATCACATAAAGGAACAGGGGATGATAATGGTCAAAATATTGCTAAATTCGATGATTTTTAGTACAAAAAAAATGCAAGAAAACTTGCTTAAAAATGAAAAATTCCCGAAATTCTGAGATTTGAAGGCCAAATCATATATCGTGAGAAAACATGAAGTAGTATCGAAATATTGGTAAAAACGAATATATATACGTAAAATCAGACTACATGAATAACGTGAAAAAGTCACTATATTACCATATTTGAGGATTTTAACTTCAAATCATAGAGCGAGGTTTCGTAATATTTAGATCAAAGAAAAGACATATGACATTGTTGTTTCAAATACATATGATAAAAATCAATGTGTTTTCATTAGAATTAACTAAAATGTTCCTGATTTTCCGTTTATATTACCGATGGAAGATGTACACGTAAAACCGCTCTAATCCGGCTGAAACGTCGATATATGCAATAAAAACAGAACTTCTCCCCTTTTAAATATCATACTCGGTATTTTAACGAGAAACAAATAGATGATTGAAAATGAAGTATTTAAGGTTATTTCTGATCAATTATGTGTTTGCATAATTTTTCATGTATATTTAATGAGATAATAACAATAAACTGAAAATTAACAAAAACGTGGAATAACGGCAAAATATTGCCTAATTCGATGATATTTTGTTTAAATCACATAAAGGAAAAGGGGATGATAAAGGTCAAAATATTGCTAAATTCGATGATTTTTAGTACAAAACAAAATGCAAGAAAACTTGCTTAAAATGCAAAATTTACGGAATTCTGAGATTTGAAGGCCAAATCACATATCGTGAGAAAACATGAAGTAGTATCGAAATATTGGTAAAAACGAATATACATACGTAAAATCACACTACATAAATAACGTGAAAAAAGTCACTATATTACCATATTTGAGGATTTTAACTTCAAATCATAGAGCGAGGTTTCGTGTTATTTAGATCCAAGAAAAGACATATGACAATGTTGTTTCAAATACAAATGACAAAAATCAATGTGTTTTCATTAAAATTAACTAAAATGTTCCTGATTTTCCGTTTATATTACCGATGGAAGATGTACACGTAAAACCGCTCTAATCCGGCTGAAACGTCGATATATGCAATAAAAACAGAACTTCTCCCCTTTTAAATATCATACTCGGTATTTTAACGAGAAACAAATAGATGATTGAAAATGAAGTATTTAAGGTTATTTCTGATCAATTATGTGTTTGCATAATTTTTCATGTATATTTAATGAGATAATAACAATAAACTGAAAATTCACAAAAACGTGGAAAAACGGCAATATATTGCCTAATTCGATGATATTTTCTTTAAATCACATAAAGGAAAAGGGGATAATAAAGGTCAAAATATTGCTAAATTCGATGATTTTTAGTACAAAACAAAATGCAAGAAAACTTGCTTAAAAATGCAAAATTTGCGAAATTATGAAATTTGAAGGCCAAATCACATATCGTGAGAAAACATGAAGTAGTATCGAAATATTGGTAAAAACGAATATATATATACGTAAAACCAGACTACATGAATAACGTGAAAAAAGTCACTATATTACCATATTTGAGGATTTTAACTTCAAATCATAGAGCGAGGTTTCGTGTTATTTAGATCCAAGAAAAGACATATGACAATGTTGTTTCAAATACAAATGACAAAAATCAATGTGTTTTCATTAGAATTAACTAAAATGTTCCTGATTTTCCGTTTATATTACCGATGGAAGATGTACACGTAAAACCACTCTAATCCGGCTGAAACGTCGATATATGCAATAAAAACAGAACTTCTCCCCTTTTAAATATCATACTCGGTATTTTAACGAGAAACAAATAGATGATTGAAAATGAAGTATTTAAGGTTATTTCTGATCAATTATGTGTTTGCATAATTTTTCATGTATATTTAATGAGATAATAACAATAAACTGAAAATTCACAAAAAAGGTGAAAAACGGCAAAATATTGCCTAATTCGATGATATTTTGTTTAAATCACATAAAGGAAAAGGGGATGATAAAGGTCAAAATATTGCTAAATTCGATGATTTTTAGTACAAAACAAAATGCAAGAAAACTTGCTTAAAAATGCAAAATTTGCGAAATTATGAGATTTGAAGGCCAAATCACATATCGTGAGAAAACATGAAGTAGTATCGAAATATTGGTAAAAACGAATATACATACGTAAAATCACACTACATAAATAACGTGAAAAAAGTCACTATATTACCATATTTGAGGATTTTAACTTCAAATCATAGAGCGAGGTTTCGTGTTATTTAGATCCAAGAAAAGACATATGACAATGTTGTTTCAAATACAAATGACAAAAATCAATGTGTTTTCATTAAAATTAACTAAAATGTTCCTGATTTTCCGTTTATATTACCGATGGAAGATGTACACGTAAAACCGCTCTAATCCGGCTGAAACGTCGATATATGCAATAAAAACAGAACTTCTCCCCTTTTAAATATCATACTCGGTATTTTAACGAGAAACAAATAGATGATTGAAAATGAAGTATTTAAGGTTATTTCTGATCAATTATGTGTTTGCATAATTTTTCATGTATATATAATGAGATAATAACAATAAACTGAAAATTCACAAAAACGTGGAAAAATGGCAAAATATTGCCTAATTCGATGATATTTTCTTTAAATCACATAAAGGAAAAGGGGATAATAAAGGTCAAAATATTGCTAAATTCGATGATTTTTAGTACAAAACAAAATGCAAGAAAACTTGCTAAAAAATGCAAAATTTGCGAAATTATGAAATTTGAAGGCCAAATCACATATCGTGAGAAAACATGAAGTAGTATCGAAATATTGGTAAAAACGAATATATATATACGTAAAACCAGACTACATGAATAACGTGAAAAAAGTCACTATATTACCATATTTGAGGATTTTAACTTCAAATCATAGAGCGAGGTTTGGTGTTATTTAGATCCAAGAAAAGACATATGACAATGTTGTTTCAAATACAAATGACAAAAAATCAATGTGTTTTCATTAGAATTAACTAAAATGTTCCTGATTTTTCGTTTATATTACCGATGGAAGATGTACACGTAAAACCGCTCTAATCCGGCGGAAACGTCGATATATGCAATAAAAACCGAACTTCTCCCCTTTCCTCAAATTCAAATGATAAAAATCAATGTGTTTTCATTAGAATTAACTAAAATGTTCCTGATTTTCCGTTTATATTACCGATGGAAGATGTACACGTAAAACCGCTCTAATCCGGCTGAAACGTCGATATATGCAATAAAAACAGAACTGCTCCCCTTTCCAATACATTACTCAGTATTTTAACGAGAAACAAATAGATGATTGAAAATGAAGTATTTAAGGTTATTTCTGATCAATTATGTGTTTGCATAATTTTTCATGTATATTTAATGAGATAATAACAATAAACCGAAAATTCACAAAAACGTGGAAAAACGGCAAAATATTGCCTAATTCGATGATATTTTGTTTAAATCACATAAAGGAAAAGGGGATGATAAAGGTCAAAATATTCCTAAATTCGATGATTTTTAGTACAAAACAAAATGCAAGAAAACTTGCTTAAAAATGCAAAATTTACGAAATTCTGAGATTTGAAGGCCAAATCACATATCGTGAGAAAACATGAAGTAGTATCGAAATATTGGTAAAAACGAATATATATACGTAAAATCACACTACATGAATAACGTGAAAAAAGTCACTATATTACCATATTTGAGGATTTTAACTTCAAATCATAGAGCGAGGTTTCGTGTTATTTAGATCCAAGAAAAGACATATGACAATGTTGTTTCAAATACAAATGACAAAAAATCAATGTGTTTTCATTAGAATTAACTAAAATGTTCCTGATTTTTCGTTTATATTACCGATGGAAGATGTACACGTAAAACCGCTCTAATCCGGCGGAAACGTCGATATATGCAATAAAAACCGAACTTCTCCCCTTTCCTCAAATTCAAATGATAAAAATCAATGTGTTTTCATTAGAATTAACTAAAATGTTCCTGATTTTCCGTTTATATTACCGATGGAAGATGTACACGTAAAACCGCTCTAATCCGGCTGAAACGTCGATATATGCAATAAAAACAGAACTTCTCCCCTTTCCAATACATTACTCAGTATTTTAACGAGAAACAAATAGATGATTGAAAATGAAGTATTTAAGGTTATTTTCTGATCACTTATGTGTTTGCATAAGTTTTATCGTATATATAATGAATTAATAACAATAAACTGAAATTTCACAAAAACTTGGAAAAACGGCCTAATTCGATGATATTTTGTTTAAATCACATAAAGGAACAGGGGATGATAATGGTCAAAATATTGCTAAATTCGATGATTTTTAGTACAAAAAAAATGCAAGAAAACTTGCTTAAAAATGAAAAATTCCCGAAATTCTGAGATTTGAAGGCCAAATCATATATCGTGAGAAAACATGAAGTAGTATCGAAATATTGGTAAAAACGAATATATATACGTAAAATCAGACTACATGAATAACGTGAAAAAGTCACTATATTACCATATTTGAGGATTTTAACTTCAAATCATAGAGCGAGGTTTCGTAATATTTAGATCAAAGAAAAGACATATGACATTGTTGTTTCAAATACATATGATAAAAATCAATGTGTTTTCATTAGAATTAACTAAAATGTTCCTGATTTTCCGTTTATATTACCGATGGAAGATGTACACGTAAAACCGCTCTAATCCGGCTGAAACGTCGATATATGCAATAAAAACAGAACTTCTCCCCTTTTAAATATCATACTCGGTATTTTAACGAGAAACAAATAGATGATTGAAAATGAAGTATTTAAGGTTATTTCTGATCAATTATGTGTTTGCATAATTTTTCATGTATATTTAATGAGATAATAACAATAAACTGAAAATTCACAAAAACGTGGAATAACGGCAAAATATTGCCTAATTCGACGATATTTTGTTTAAATCACATAAAGGAAAAGGGGATGATAAAGGTCAAAATATTGCTAAATTCGATGATTTTTAGTACAAAACAAAATGCAAGAAAACTTGCTTAAAAATGCAAAATTTACGAAATTCTGAGATTTGAAGGCCAAATCACATATCGTGAGAAAACATGAAGTAGTATCAAAATATTGGTAAAAACGAATATATATACGTAAAATCACACTACATGAATAACGTGAAAAAAGTCACTATATTTGATATTTGAGGATTTTAACTTCAAATCATAGAGCGAGGTTTCGTGTTATTTAGATCCAAGAAAAGACATATGACAATGTTGTTTCAAATACAAATGACAAAAATCAATGTGTTTTCATTAGAATTAACTAAAATGTTCCTGATTTTCCGTTTACATTACCGATGGAAGATGTACACGTAAAACCGCTCTAATCCGGCTGAAACGTCGATATATGCAATAAAAACAGAACTTCTCCCCTTTTAAATATCATACTCGGTATTTTAACGAGAAACAAATAGATGATTGAAAATGAAGTATTTAAGGTTATTTCTGATCAATTATGTGTTTGCATAATTTTTCATGTATATTTAATGAGATAATAACAATAAACTGAAAATTCACAAAAACGTGGAAAAACGGCAAAATTTTGTTTAAATCACATAAAGGAAAAGGGGATGATAAAGGTCAAAATATTGCTAAATTCGATGATTTGTAGTACAAAACAAAATGCAAGAAAACTTGCTTAAAAATGCAAAATTTACGAAATTCTGAGATTTGAAGGCTAAATCACATATCGTGAGAAAACATGAAGTAGTATCGAAATATTGGTAAAAACGAATATATATACGTAAAATCACACCACATGAATAACGTGAAAAAAGTCACTATATTACCATATTTGAGGATTTTAACTTCAAATCATAGAGCGAGGTTTCGTGTTATTTAGATCCAAGAAAAGACATATGACAATGTTGTTTCAAATACAAATAACAAAAATCAATGTGTTTTCATTAGAATTAACTAAAATGTTCCTGATTTTTCGTTTATATTACCGATGGAAGATGTACACGTAAAACCGCTCTAATCTGGCGGAAACGTCGATATATGCAATAAAAACCGAACTTCTCCCCTTTCCTCAAATTCAAATGATAAAAATCAATGTGTTTTCATTAGAATTAACTAAAATGTTCCTGATTTTCCGTTTATATTACCGATGGAAGATGTACACGTAAAACCGCTCTAATCCGGCTGAAACGTCGATATATGCAATAAAAACAGAACTTCTCCCCTTTTAAATATCATACTCGGTATTTTAACGAGAAACAAATAGATGATTGAAAATGAAGTATTTAAGGTTATTTCTGATCAATTATGTGTTTGCATAATTTTTCATGTATATTTAACAATAAACATAAAATTCACAAAAACGTGGAAAAACGGCAAAATATTGCCTAATTCGATGATATTTTCTTTAAATCACATAAAGGAAAAGGGGATAATAAAGGTCAAAATATTGCTAAATTCGATGATTTTTAGTACAAAACAAAATGCAAGAAAACTTGCTTAAAAATGCAAAATTTGCGAAATTATGAAATTTGAAGGCCAAATCACATATCGTGAAAAAACATGAAGTAGTATCGAAATATTGGTAAAAACGAATATATATATACGTAAAACCAGACTACATGAATAACGTGAAAAAAGTCACTATATTACCATATTTGAGGATTTTAACTTCAAATCATAGAGCGAGGTTTCGTGTTATTTAGATCCAAGAAAAGACATATGACAATGTTGTTTCAAATACAAATGACAAAAAATCAATGTGTTTTCATTAGAATTAACTAAAATGTTCCTGATTTTTCGTTTATATTACCGATGGAAGATGTACACGTAAAACCGCTCTAATCCGGCGGAAACGTCGATATATGCAATAAAAACCGAACTTCTCCCCTTTCCTCAAATTCAAATGATAAAAATCAATGTGTTTTCATTAGAATTAACTAAAATGTTCCTGATTTTCCGTTTATATTACCGATGGAAGATGTACACGTAAAACCGCTCTAATCCGGCTGAAACGTCGATATATGCAATAAAAACAGAACTGCTCCCCTTTCCAATACATTACTCAGTATTTTAACGAGAAACAAATAGATGATTGAAAATGAAGTATTTAAGGTTATTTCTGATCAATTATGTGTTTGCATAATTTTTCATGTATATTTAATGAGATAATAACAATAAACCGAAAATTCACAAAAACGTGGAAAAACGGCAAAATATTGCCTAATTCGATGATATTTTGTTTAAATCACATAAAGGAAAAGGGGATGATAAAGGTCAAAATATTGCTAAATTCGATGATTTTTAGTACAAAACAAAATGCAAGAAAACTTGCTTAAAAATGCAAAATTTACGAAATTCTGAGATTTGAAAGCCAAATCACATATCGTGAGAAAACATGAAGTAGTATCGAAATATTGGTAAAAACGAATACATATACGTAAAATCACACTACATGAATAACGTGAAAAAAGTCACTATATTACCATATTTGAGGATTTTAGCTTCAAATCATAGAGCGAGGTTTCGTGTTATTTAGATCCAAGAAAAGACATATGACAATGTTGTTTCAAATACAAATGACAAAAATCAATGTGTTTTCATTAGAATTAACTAAAATGTTCCTGATTTTTCGTTTATATTACCGATGGAAGATGTACACGTAAAACCACTCTAATCCGGCGGAAACGTCGATATATGCAATAAAAACCGAACTTCTCCCCTTTCCTCAAATTCAAATGATAAAAATCAATGTGTTTTCATTAGAATTAACTAAAATGTTCCTGATTTTCCGTTTATATTACCGATGGAAGATGTACACGTAAAACCGCTCTAATCCGGCTGAAACGTCGATATATGCAATAAAAACAGAACTTCTCCCCTTTCCAATACATTACTCAGTATTTTAACGAGAAACAAATAGATGATTGAAAATGAAGTATTTAAGGTTATTTTCTGATCACTTATGTGTTTGCATAAGTTTTATCGTATATATAATGAATTAATAACAATAAACTGAAATTTCACAAAAACTTGGAAAAACGGCCTAATTCGATGATATTTTGTTTAAATCACATAAAGGAACAGGGGATGATAATGGTCAAAATATTGCTAAATTCGATGATTTTTAGTACAAAAAAAATGCAAGAAAACTTGCTTAAAAATGAAAAATTCCCGAAATTCTGAGATTTGAAGGCCAAATCATATATCGTGAGAAAACATGAAGTAGTATCGAAATATTGGTAAAAACGAATATATATACGTAAAATCAGACTACATGAATAACGTGAAAAAGTCACTATATTACCATATTTGAGGATTTTAACTTCAAATCATAGAGCGAGGTTTCGTAATATTTAGATCAAAGAAAAGACATATGACATTGTTGTTTCAAATACATATGATAAAAATCAATGTGTTTTCATTAGAATTAACTAAAATGTTCCTGATTTTCCGTTTATATTACCGATGGAAGATGTACACGTAAAACCGCTCTAATCCGGCTGAAACGTCGATATATGCAATAAAAACAGAACTTCTCCCCTTTTAAATATCATACTCGGTATTTTAACGAGAAACAAATAGATGATTGAAAATGAAGTATTTAAGGTTATTTCTGATCAATTATGTGTTTGCATAATTTTTCATGTATATTTAATGAGATAATAACAATAAACTGAAAATTCACAAAAACGTGGAATAACGGCAAAATATTGCCTAATTCGACGATATTTTGTTTAAATCACATAAAGGAAAAGGGGATGATAAAGGTCAAAATATTGCTAAATTCGATGATTTTTAGTACAAAACAAAATGCAAGAAAACTTGCTTAAAATGCAAAATTTACGAAATTCTGAGATTTGAAGGCCAAATCACATATCGTGAGAAAACATGAAGTAGTATCGAAATATTGGTAAAAACGAATATATATACGTAAAATCACACTACATAAATAACGTGAAAAAAGTCACTATATTACCATATTTGAGGATTTTAACTTCAAATCATAGAGCGAGGTTTCGTGTTATTTAGATCCAAGAAAAGACATATGACAATGTTGTTTCAAATACAAATGACAAAAATCAATGTGTTTTCATTAGAATTAACTAAAATGTTCCTGATTTTCCGTTTATATTACCGATGGAAGATGTACACGTAATCCGCTCTAATCCGGCTGAAACGTCGATATATGCAATAAAAACAGAACTTCTCCCCTTTTAAATATCATACTCGGTATTTTAACGGGAAACAAATAGATGATTGAAAATGAAGTATTTAAGGTTATTTGTGATCAATTATGTGTTTGCATAATTTTTCATGTATATTTAATGAGATAATAACAATAAACTGAAAATTCACAAAAAAAGGTGAAAAACGGCAAAATATTGCCTAATTCGATGATATTTTGTTTAAATCACATAAAGGAAAAGGGGATGATAAAGGTCAAAATATTGCTAAATTCGATGATTTTTAGTACAAAACAAAATGCAAGAAAACTTGCTTAAAAATGCAAAATTTGCGAAATTATGAGATTTGAAGGCCAAATCACATATCGTGAGAAAACATGAAGTAGTATCGAAATATTGGTAAAAACGAATATACATACGTAAAATCACACTACATAAATAACGTGAAAAAAGTCACTATATTACCATATTTGAGGATTTTAACTTCAAATCATAGAGCGAGGTTTCGTGTTATTTAGATCCAAGAAAAGACATATGACAATGTTGTTTCAAATACAAATGACAAAAATCAATGTGTTTTCATTAAAATTAACTAAAATGTTCCTGATTTTCCGTTTATAATACCGATGGAAGAAGTACACGTAAAACCGCTCTAATCCGGCTGAAACGTCGATATATGCAATAAAAACAGAACTTCTCCCCTTTTAAATATCATACTCGGTATTTTAACGAGAAACAAATAGATGATTGAAAATGAAGTATTTAAGGTTATTTCTGATCAATAATGTGTTTGCATAATTTTTCATGTATATTTAATGAGATAATAACAATAAACTGAAAATTCACAAAAACGTGGAAAAACGGCAAAATATTGCCTAATTCGATGATATTTTGTTTAAATCACATAAAGGAAAAGGGGATGATAAAGGTCAAAATATTGCTAAATTCGATGATTTTTAGTACAAAACAAAATGCAAGAAAACTTGCTAAAAAATGCAAAATTTACGAAATTCTGAGATTTGAAGGCCAAATCACATATCGTGAGAAAACATGAAGTAGTATCGAAATATTGGTAAAAACGAATACATATACGTAAAATCACACTACATGAATAACGTGAAAAAAGTCACTATATTACCATATTTGAGGATTTTAACTTCAAATCATAGAGCGAGGTTTCGTGTTATTTAGATCCAAGAAAAGACATATGACAATGTTGTTTCAAATACAAATGGCAAAAATCAATGTGTTTTCATTAGAATTAACTAAAATGTTCCTGATTTTTCGTTTATATTACCGATGGAAGATGTACACGTAAAACCGCTCTAATCCGGCTGAAACGTCGATATATGCAATAAAAACAGAACTTCTCCCCTTTCCAATACATTACTCAGTATTTTAACGAGAAACAAATAGATGATTGAAAATGAAGTATTTAAGGTTATTTTCTGATCACTTATGTGTTTGCATAAGTTTTATCGTATATTTAATGAATTAATAACAATAAACTGAAATTTCACAAAAACTTGGAAAAACGGCCTAATTCGATGATATTTTGTTTAAATCACATAAAGGAACAGGGGATGATAATGGTCAAAATATTGCTAAATTCGATGATTTTTAGTACAAAAAAAATGCAAGAAAACTTGCTTAAAAATGAAAAATTCCCGAAATTCTGAGATTTGAAGGCCAAATCATATATCGTGAGAAAACATGAAGTAGTATCGAAATATTGGTAAAAACGAATATATATACGTAAAATCAGACTACATGAATAACGTGAAAAAGTCACTATATTACCATATTTGAGGATTTTAACTTCAAATCATAGAGCGAGGTTTCGTAATATTTAGATCAAAGAAAAGACATATGACATTGTTGTTTCAAATACATATGATAAAAATCAATGTGTTTTCATTAGAATTAACTAAAATGTTCCTGATTTTCCGTTTATATTACCGATGGAAGATGTACACGTAAAACCGCTCTAATCCGGCTGAAACGTCGATATATGCAATAAAAACAGAACTTCTCCCCTTTTAAATATCATACTCGGTATTTTAACGAGAAACAAATAGATGATTGAAAATGAAGTATTTAAGGTTATTTCTGATCAATTATGTGTTTGCATAATTTTTCATGTATATTTAATGAGATAATAACAATAAACTGAAAATTAACAAAAACGTGGAATAACGGCAAAATATTGCCTAATTCGATGATATTTTGTTTAAATCACATAAAGGAAAAGGGGATGATAAAGGTCAAAATATTGCTAAATTCGATGATTTTTAGTACAAAACAAAATGCAAGAAAACTTGCTTAAAATGCAAAATTTACGGAATTCTGAGATTTGAAGGCCAAATCACATATCGTGAGAAAACATGAAGTAGTATCGAAATATTGGTAAAAACGAATATACATACGTAAAATCACACTACATAAATAACGTGAAAAAAGTCACTATATTACCATATTTGAGGATTTTAACTTCAAATCATAGAGCGAGGTTTCGTGTTATTTAGATCCAAGAAAAGACATATGACAATGTTGTTTCAAATACAAATGACAAAAATCAATGTGTTTTCATTAAAATTAACTAAAATGTTCCTGATTTTCCGTTTATATTACCGATGGAAGATGTACACGTAAAACCGCTCTAATCCGGCTGAAACGTCGATATATGCAATAAAAACAGAACTTCTCCCCTTTTAAATATCATACTCGGTATTTTAACGAGAAACAAATAGATGATTGAAAATGAAGTATTTAAGGTTATTTCTGATCAATTATGTGTTTGCATAATTTTTCATGTATATTTAATGAGATAATAACAATAAACTGAAAATTCACAAAAACGTGGAAAAACGGCAATATATTGCCTAATTCGATTTTGATTTTCCGTTTATATTACCGATGGAAGATGTACACGTAAAACCGCTCTAATCCGGCTGAAACGTCGATATATGCAATAAAAACAGAACTTCTCCCCTTTTAAATATCATACTCGGTATTTTAACGAGAAACAAATAGATGATTGAAAATGAAGTATTTAAGGTTATTTCTGATCAATTATGTGTTTGCATAATTTTTCATGTATATTTAATGAGATAATAACAATAAACTGAAAATTCACAAAAACGTGGAATAACGGCAAAATATTGCCTAATTCGACGATATTTTGTTTAAATCACATAAAGGAAAAGGGGATGATAAAGGTCAAAATATTGCTAAATTCGATGATTTTTAGTATAAAACAAAATGCAAGAAAACTTGCTTAAAATGCAAAATTTACGAAATTCTGAGATTTGAAGGCCAAATCACATATCGTGAGAAAGGAAAAGGGGATGATAAAGGTCAAAATATTGCTAAATTCGATGATTTGTAGTACAACACAAAATGCAAGAAAACTTGCTTAAAAATGCAAAATTTACGAAATTCTGAGATTTGAAGGCTAAATCACATATCGTGAGAAAACATGAAGTAGTATCGAAATATTGGTAAAAACGAATATATATACGTAAAATCACACCACATGAATAACGTGAAAAAAGTCACTATATTACCATATTTGAGGATTTTAACTTCAAATCATAGAGCGAGGTTTCGTGTTATTTAGATCCAAGAAAAGACATATGACAATGTTGTTTCAAATACAAATAACAAAAATCAATGTGTTTTCATTAGAATTAACTAAAATGTTCCTGATTTTTCGTTTATATTACCGATGGAAGATGTACACGTAAAACCGCTCTAATCTGGCGGAAACGTCGATATATGCAATAAAAACCGAACTTCTCCCCTTTCCTCAAATTCAAATGATAAAAATCAATGTGTTTTCATTAGAATTAACTAAAATGTTCCTGATTTTCCGTTTATATTACCGATGGAAGATGTACACGTAAAACCGCTCTAATCCGGCTGAAACGTCGATATATGCAATAAAAACAGAACTTCTCCCCTTTTAAATATCATACTCGGTATTTTAACGAGAAACAAATAGATGATTGAAAATGAAGTATTTAAGGTTATTTCTGATCAATTATGTGTTTGCATAATTTTTCATGTATATTTAACAATAAACATAAAATTCACAAAAACGTGGAAAAACGGCAAAATATTGCCTAATTCGATGATATTTTCTTTAAATCACATAAAGGAAAAGGGGATAATAAAGGTCAAAATATTGCTAAATTCGATGATTTTTAGTACAAAACAAAATGCAAGAAAACTTGCTTAAAAATGCAAAATTTGCGAAATTATGAAATTTGAAGGCCAAATCACATATCGTGAAAAAACATGAAGTAGTATCGAAATATTGGTAAAAACGAATATATATATACGTAAAACCAGACTACATGAATAACGTGAAAAAAGTCACTATATTACCATATTTGAGGATTTTAACTTCAAATCATAGAGCGAGGTTTCGTGTTATTTAGATCCAAGAAAAGACATATGACAATGTTGTTTCAAATACAAATGACAAAAAATCAATGTGTTTTCATTAGAATTAACTAAAATGTTCCTGATTTTTCGTTTATATTACCGATGGAAGATGTACACGTAAAACCGCTCTAATCCGGCGGAAACGTCGATATATGCAATAAAAACCGAACTTCTCCCCTTTCCTCAAATTCAAATGATAAAAATCAATGTGTTTTCATTAGAATTAACTAAAATGTTCCTGATTTTCCGTTTATATTACCGATGGAAGATGTACACGTAAAACCGCTCTAATCCGGCTGAAACGTCGATATATGCAATAAAAACAGAACTGCTCCCCTTTCCAATACATTACTCAGTATTTTAACGAGAAACAAATAGATGATTGAAAATGAAGTATTTAAGGTTATTTCTGATCAATTATGTGTTTGCATAATTTTTCATGTATATTTAATGAGATAATAACAATAAACCGAAAATTCACAAAAACGTGGAAAAACGGCAAAATATTGCCTAATTCGATGATATTTTGTTTAAATCACATAAAGGAAAAGGGGATGATAAAGGTCAAAATATTGCTAAATTCGATGATTTTTAGTACAAAACAAAATGCAAGAAAACTTGCTTAAAAATGCAAAATTTACGAAATTCTGAGATTTGAAAGCCAAATCACATATCGTGAGAAAACATGAAGTAGTATCGAAATATTGGTAAAAACGAATACATATACGTAAAATCACACTACATGAATAACGTGAAAAAAGTCACTATATTACCATATTTGAGGATTTTAGCTTCAAATCATAGAGCGAGGTTTCGTGTTATTTAGATCCAAGAAAAGACATATGACAATGTTGTTTCAAATACAAATGACAAAAATCAATGTGTTTTCATTAGAATTAACTAAAATGTTCCTGATTTTTCGTTTATATTACCGATGGAAGATGTACACGTAAAACCACTCTAATCCGGCGGAAACGTCGATATATGCAATAAAAACCGAACTTCTCCCCTTTCCTCAAATTCAAATGATAAAAATCAATGTGTTTTCATTAGAATTAACTAAAATGTTCCTGATTTTCCGTTTATATTACCGATGGAAGATGTACACGTAAAACCGCTCTAATCCGGCTGAAACGTCGATATATGCAATAAAAACAGAACTTCTCCCCTTTCCAATACATTACTCAGTATTTTAACGAGAAACAAATAGATGATTGAAAATGAAGTATTTAAGGTTATTTTCTGATCACTTATGTGTTTGCATAAGTTTTATCGTATATATAATGAATTAATAACAGTAAACTGAAATTTCACAAAAACTTGGAAAAACGGCCTAATTCGATGATATTTTGTTTAAATCACATAAAGGAACAGGGGATGATAATGGTCAAAATATTGCTAAATTCGATGATTTTTAGTACAAAAAAAATGCAAGAAAACTTGCTTAAAAATGAAAAATTCCCGAAATTCTGAGATTTGAAGGCCAAATCATATATCGTGAGAAAACATGAAGTAGTATCGAAATATTGGTAAAAACGAATATATATACGTAAAATCAGACTACATGAATAACGTGAAAAAGTCACTATATTACCATATTTGAGGATTTTAACTTCAAATCATAGAGCGAGGTTTCGTAATATTTAGATCAAAGAAAAGACATATGACATTGTTGTTTCAAATACATATGATAAAAATCAATGTGTTTTCATTAGAATTAACTAAAATGTTCCTGATTTTCCGTTTATATTACCGATGGAAGATGTACACGTAAAACCGCTCTAATCCGGCTGAAACGTCGATATATGCAATAAAAACAGAACTTCTCCCCTTTTAAATATCATACTCGGTATTTTAACGAGAAACAAATAGATGATTGAAAATGAAGTATTTAAGGTTATTTCTGATCAATTATGTGTTTGCATAATTTTTCATGTATATTTAATGAGATAATAACAATAAACTGAAAATTCACAAAAACGTGGAATAACGGCAAAATATTGCCTAATTCGACGATATTTTGTTTAAATCACATAAAGGAAAAGGGGATGATAAAGGTCAAAATATTGCTAAATTCGATGATTTTTAGTACAAAACAAAATGCAAGAAAACTTGCTTAAAATGCAAAATTTACGAAATTCTGAGATTTGAAGGCCAAATCACATATCGTGAGAAAACATGAAGTAGTATCGAAATATTGGTAAAAACGAATATATATACGTAAAATCACACTACATAAATAACGTGAAAAAAGTCACTATATTACCATATTTGAGGATTTTAACTTCAAATCATAGAGCGAGGTTTCGTGTTATTTAGATCCAAGAAAAGACATATGACAATGTTGTTTCAAATACAAATGACAAAAATCAATGTGTTTTCATTAGAATTAACTAAAATGTTCCTGATTTTCCGTTTATATTACCGATGGAAGATGTACACGTAATCCGCTCTAATCCGGCTGAAACGTCGATATATGCAATAAAAACAGAACTTCTCCCATTTTAAATATCATACTCGGTATTTTAACGGGAAACAAATAGATGATTGAAAATGAAGTATTTAAGGTTATTTGTGATCAATTATGTGTTTGCATAATTTTTCATGTATATTTAATGAGATAATAACAATAAACTGAAAATTCACAAAAAAAGGTGAAAAACGGCAAAATATTGCCTAATTCGATGATATTTTGTTTAAATCACATAAAGGAAAAGGGGATGATAAAGGTCAAAATATTGCTAAATTCGATGATTTTTAGTACAAAACAAAATGCAAGAAAACTTGCTTAAAAATGCAAAATTTGCGAAATTATGAGATTTGAAGGCCAAATCACATATCGTGAGAAAACATGAAGTAGTATCGAAATATTGGTAAAAACGAATATACATACGTAAAATCACACTACATAAATAACGTGAAAAAAGTCACTATATTACCATATTTGAGGATTTTAACTTCAAATCATAGAGCGAGGTTTCGTGTTATTTAGATCCAAGAAAAGACATATGACAATGTTGTTTCAAATACAAATGACAAAAATCAATGTGTTTTCATTAAAATTAACTAAAATGTTCCTGATTTTCCGTTTATAATACCGATGGAAGATGTACACGTAAAACCGCTCTAATCCGGCTGAAACGTCGATATATGCAATAAAAACAGAACTTCTCCCCTTTTAAATATCATACTCGGTATTTTAACGAGAAACAAATAGATGATTGAAAATGAAGTATTTAAGGTTATTTCTGATCAATAATGTGTTTGCATAATTTTTCATGTATATTTAATGAGATAATAACAATAAACTGAAAATTCACAAAAACGTGGAAAAACGGCAAAATATTGCCTAATTCGATGATATTTTGTTTAAATCACATAAAGGAAAAGGGGATGATAAAGGTCAAAATATTGCTAAATTCGATGATTTTTAGTACAAAACAAAATGCAAGAAAACTTGCTAAAAAATGCAAAATTTACGAAATTCTGAGATTTGAAGGCCAAATCACATATCGTGAGAAAACATGAAGTAGTATCGAAATATTGGTAAAAACGAATACATATACGTAAAATCACACTACATGAATAACGTGAAAAAAGTCACTATATTACCATATTTGAGGATTTTAACTTCAAATCATAGAGCGAGGTTTCGTGTTATTTAGATCCAAGAAAAGACATATGACAATGTTGTTTCAAATACAAATGGCAAAAATCAATGTGTTTTCATTAGAATTAACTAAAATGTTCCTGATTTTTCGTTTATATTACCGATGGAAGATGTACACGTAAAACCGCTCTAATCCGGCTGAAACGTCGATATATGCAATAAAAACAGAACTTCTCCCCTTTCCAATACATTACTCAGTATTTTAACGAGAAACAAATAGATGATTGAAAATGAAGTATTTAAGGTTATTTTCTGATCACTTATGTGTTTGCATAAGTTTTATCGTATACTTTAATGAATTAATAACAATAAACTGAAATTTCACAAAAACTTGGAAAAACGGCCTAATTCGATGATATTTTGTTTAAATCACATAAAGGAACAGGGGATGATAATGGTCAAAATATTGCTAAATTCGATGATTTTTAGTACAAAAAAAATGCAAGAAAACTTGCTTAAAAATGAAAAATTCCCGAAATTCTGAGATTTGAAGGCCAAATCATATATCGTGAGAAAACATGAAGTAGTATCGAAATATTGGTAAAAACGAATATATATACGTAAAATCAGACTACATGAATAACGTGAAAAAGTCACTATATTACCATATTTGAGGATTTTAACTTCAAATCATAGAGCGAGGTTTCGTAATATTTAGATCAAAGAAAAGACATATGACATTGTTGTTTCAAATACATATGATAAAAATCAATGTGTTTTCATTAGAATTAACTAAAATGTTCCTGATTTTCCGTTTATATTACCGATGGAAGATGTACACGTAAAACCGCTCTAATCCGGCTGAAACGTCGATATATGCAATAAAAACAGAACTTCTCCCCTTTTAAATATCATACTCGGTATTTTAACGAGAAACAAATAGATGATTGAAAATGAAGTATTTAAGGTTATTTCTGATCAATTATGTGTTTGCATAATTTTTCATGTATATTTAATGAGATAATAACAATAAACTGAAAATTCACAAAAACGTGGAATAACGGCAAAATATTGCCTAATTCGATGATATTTTGTTTAAATCACATAAAGGAAAAGGGGATGATAAAGGTCAAAATATTGCTAAATTCGATGATTTTTAGTACAAAACAAAATGCAAGAAAACTTGCTTAAAATGCAAAATTTACGGAATTCTGAGATTTGAAGGCCAAATCACATATCGTGAGAAAACATGAAGTAGTATCGAAATATTGGTAAAAACGAATATACATACGTAAAATCACACTACATAAATAACGTGAAAAAAGTCACTATATTACCATATTTGAGGATTTTAACTTCAAATCATAGAGCGAGGTTTCGTGTTATTTAGATCCAAGAAAAGACATATGACAATGTTGTTTCAAATACAAATGACAAAAATCAATGTGTTTTCATTAAAATTAACTAAAATGTTCCTGATTTTCCGTTTATATTACCGATGGAAGATGTACACGTAAAACCGCTCTAATCCGGCTGAAACGTCGATATATGCAATAAAAACAGAACTTCTCCCCTTTTAAATATCATACTCGGTATTTTAACGAGAAACAAATAGATGATTGAAAATGAAGTATTTAAGGTTATTTCTGATCAATTATGTGTTTGCATAATTTTTCATGTATATTTAATGAGATAATAACAATAAACTGAAAATTCACAAAAACGTGGAAACACGGCAATATATTGCCTAATTCGATGATATTTTCTTTAAATCACATAAAGGAAAAGGGGATAATAAAGGTCAAAATATTGCTAAATTCGATGATTTTTAGTACAAAACAAAATGCAAGAAAACTTGCTTAAAAATGCAAAATTTGCGAAATTATGAAATTTGAAGGCCAAATCACATATCGTGAGAAAACATGAAGTAGTATCGAAATATTGGTAAAAACGAATATATATATACGTAAAACCAGACTACATGAATAACGTGAAAAAAGTCACTATATTACCATATTTGAGGATTTTAACTTCAAATCATAGAGCGAGGTTTCGTGTTATTTAGATCCAAGAAAAGACATATGACAATGTTGTTTCAAATACAAATGACAAAAATCAATGTGTTTTCATTAGAATTAACTAAAATGTTCCTGATTTTCCGTTTATATTACCGATGGAAGATGTACACGTAAAACCGCTCTAATCCGGCTGAAACGTAGATATATGCAATAAAAACAGAACTTCTCCCCTTTTAAATATCATACTCGGTATTTTAACGAGAAACAAATAGATGATTGAAAATGAAGTATTTAAGGTTATTTCTGATCAATTATGTGTTTGCATAATTTTTCATGTATATTTAATGAGATAATAACAATAAACTGAAAATTCACAAAAAAGGTGAAAAACGGCAAAATATTGCCTAATTCGATGATATTTTGTTTAAATCACATAAAGGAAAAGGGGATGATAAAGGTCAAAATATTGCTAAATTCGATGATTTTTAGTACAAAACAAAATGCAAGAAAACTTGCTTAAAAATGCAAAATTTGCTAAATTATGAGATTTGAAGGCCAAATCACATATCGTGAGAAAACATGAAGTAGTATCGAAATATTGGTAAAAACGAATATACATACGTAAAATCACACTACATAAATAACGTGAAAAAAGTCACTATATTACCATATTTGAGGATTTTAACTTCGAATCATAGAGCGAGGTTTCGTGTTATTTAGATCCAAGAAAAGACATATGACAATGTTGTTTCAAATACAAATGACAAAAATCAATGTGTTTTCATTAAAATTAACTAAAATGTTCCTGATTTTCCGTTTATATTACCGATGGAAGATGTACACGTAAAACCGCTCTAATCCGGCTGAAACGTCGATATATGCAATAAAAACAGAACTTCTCCCCTTTTAAATATCATACTCGGTATTTTAACGAGAAACAAATAGATGATTGAAAATGAAGTATTTAAGGTTATTTCTGATCAATTATGTGTTTGCATAATTTTTCATGTATATATAATGAGATAATAACAATAAACTGAAAATTCACAAAAACGTGGAAAAATGGCAAAATATTGCCTAATTCGATGATATTTTCTTTAAATCACATAAAGGAAAAGGGGATAATAAAGGTCAAAATATTGCTAAATTCGATGATTTTTAGTACAAAACAAAATGCAAGAAAACTTGCTAAAAAATGCAAAATTTGCGAAATTATGAAATTTGAAGGCCAAATCACATATCGTGAGAAAACATGAAGTAGTATCGAAATATTGGTAAAAACGAATATATATATACGTAAAACCAGACTACATGAATAACGTGAAAAAAGTCACTATATTACCATATTTGAGGATTTTAACTTCAAATCATAGAGCGAGGTTTCGTGTTATTTAGATCCAAGAAAAGACATATGACAATGTTGTTTCAAATACAAATGACAAAAAATCAATGTGTTTTCATTAGAATTAACTAAAATGTTCCTGATTTTTCGTTTATATTACCGATGGAAGATGTACACGTAAAACCGCTCTAATCCGGCGGAAACGTCGATATATGCAATAAAAACCGAACTTCTCCCCTTTCCTCAAATTCAAATGATAAAAATCAATGTGTTTTCATTAGAATTAACTAAAATGTTCCTGATTTTCCGTTTATATTACCGATGGAAGATGTACACGTAAAACCGCTCTAATCCGGCTGAAACGTCGATATATGCAATAAAAACAGAACTGCTCCCCTTTCCAATACATTACTCAGTATTTTAACGAGAAACAAATAGATGATTGAAAATGAAGTATTTAAGGTTATTTCTTATCAATTATGTGTTTGCATAATTTTTCATGTATATTTAATGAGATAATAACAATAAACCGAAAATTCACAAAAACGTGGAAAAACGGCAAAATATTGCCTAATTCGATGATATTTTGTTTAAATCACATAAAGGAAAAGGGGATGATAAAGGTCAAAATATTGCTAAATTCGATGATTTTTAGTACAAAACAAAATGCAAGAAAACTTGCTTAAAAATGCAAAATTTACGAAATTCTGAGATTTGAAGGCCAAATCACATATCGTGAGAAAACATGAAGTAGTATCGAAATATTGGTAAAAATATTGGTAAAAAAAATATTGGTAAATATATACGTAAAATCACACTACATGAATAACGTGAAAAAAGTCACTATATTACCATATTTGAGGATTTTAACTTCAAATCATAGAGCGAGGTTTGGTGTTATTTAGATCCAAGAAAAGACATATGACAATGTTGTTTCAAATACAAATGACAAAAAATCAATGTGTTTTCATTAGAATTAACTAAAATGTTCCTGATTTTTCGTTTATATTACCGATGGAAGATGTACACGTAAAACCGCTCTAATCCGGCGGAAACGTCGATATATGCAATAAAAACCGAACTTCTCCCCTTTCCTCAAATTCAAATGATAAAAATCAATGTGTTTTCATTAGAATTAACTAAAATGTTCCTGATTTTCCGTTTATATTACCGATGGAAGATGTACACGTAAAACCGCTCTAATCCGGCTGAAACGTCGATATATGCAATAAAAACTGAACTTCTCCCCTTTTAAATATCATACTCGGTATTTTAACGAGAAACAAATAGATGATTGAAAATGAAGTATTTAAGGTTATTTCTGATCAATTATGTGTATGCATAATTTTTCATGTATATTTAATGAGATAATAACAATAAACTGAAAATTCACAAAAACGTGGAAAAACGGCAATATATTGCCTAATTCGATGATATTTTCTTTAAATCACATAAAGGAAAAGGGGATAATAAAGGTCAAAATATTGCTAAATTCGATGATTTTTAGTACAAAACAAAATGCAAGAAAACTTGCTTAAAAATGCAAAATTTGCGAAATTATGAAATTTGAAGGCCAAATCACATATCGTGAGAAAACATGAAGTAGTATCGAAATATTGGTAAAAACGAATATATATATACGTAAAACCAGACTACATGAATAACGTGAAAAAAGTCACTATATTACCATATTTGAGGATTTTAACTTCAAATCATAGAGCGAGGTTTCGTGTTAATTAGATCCAAGAAAAGACATATGACAATGTTGTTTCAAATACAAATGACAAAAATCAATGTGTTTTCATTAGAATTAACTAAAATGTTCCTGATTTTCCGTTTATATTACCGATGGAAGATGTACACGTAAAACCACTCTAATCCGGCTGAAACGTCGATATATGCAATAAAAACATAACTTCTCCCCTTTTAAATATCATACTCGGTATTTTAACGAGAAACAAATAGATGATTGAAAATGAAGTATTTAAGGTTATTTCTGATCAATTATGTGTTTGCATAATTTTTCATGTATATTTAATGAGATAATAACAATAAACTGAAAATTCACAAAAAAGGTGAAAAACGGCAAAATATTGCCTAATTCGATGATATTTTGTTTAAATCACATAAAGGAAAAGGGGATGATAAAGGTCAAAATATTGCTAAATTCGATGATTTTTAGTACAAAACAAAATGCAAGAAAACTTGCTTAAAAATGCAAAATTTGCGAAATTATGAGATTTGAAGGCCAAATCACATATCGTGAGAAAACATGAAGTAGTATCGAAATATTGGTAAAAACGAATATACATACGTAAAATCACACTACATAAATAACGTGAAAAAAGTCACTATATTACCATATTTGAGGATTTTAACTTCAAATCATAGAGCGAGGTTTCGTGTTATTTAGATCCAAGAAAAGACATATGACAATGTGGTTTCAAATACAAATGACAAAAATCAATGTGTTTTCATTAAAATTAACTAAAATGTTCCTGATTTTCCGTTTATATTACCGATGGAAGATGTACACGTAAAACCGCTCTAATCCGGCTGAAACGTCGATATATGCAATAAAAACAGAACTTCTCCCCTTTTAAATATCATACTCGGTATTTTAACGAGAAACAAATAGATGATTGAAAATGAAGTATTTAAGGTTATTTCTGATCAATTATGTGTTTGCATAATTTTTCATGTATATATAATGAGATAATAACAATAAACTGAAAATTCACAAAAACGTGGAAAAATGGCAAAATATTGCCTAATTCGATGATATTTTCTTTAAATCACATAAAGGAAAAGGGGATAATAAAGGTCAAAATATTGCTAAATTCGATGATTTTTAGTACAAAACAAAATGCAAGAAAACTTGCTAAAAAATGCAAAATTTGCGAAATTATGAAATTTGAAGGCCAAATCACATATCGTGAGAAAACATGAAGTAGTATCGAAATATTGGTAAAAACGAATATATATATACGTAAAACCAGACTACATGAATAACGTGAAAAAAGTCACTATATTACCATATTTGAGGATTTTAACTTCAAATCATAGAGCGAGGTTTCGTGTTATTTAGATCCAAGAAAAGACATATGACAATGTTGTTTCAAATACAAATGACAAAAAATCAATGTGTTTTCATTAGAATTAACTAAAATGTTCCTGATTTTTCGTTTATATTACCGATGGAAGATGTACACGTAAAACCGCTCTAATCCGGCGGAAACGTCGATATATGCAATAAAAACCGAACTTCTCCCCTTTCCTCAAATTCAAATGATAAAAATCAATGTGTTTTCATTAGAATTAACTAAAATGTTCCTGATTTTCCGTTTATATTACCGATGGAAGATGTACACGTAAAACCGCTCTAATCCGGCTGAAACGTCGATATATGCAATAAAAACAGAACTGCTCCCCTTTCCAATACATTACTCAGTATTTTAACGAGAAACAAATAGATGATTGAAAATGAAGTATTTAAGGTTATTTCTTATCAATTATGTGTTTGCATAATTTTTCATGTATATTTAATGAGATAATAACAATAAACCGAAAATTCACAAAAACGTGGAAAAACGGCAAAATATTGCCTAATTCGATGATATTTAGTTTAAATCACATAAAGGAAAAGGGGATGATAAAGGTCAAAATATTGCTAAATTCGATGATTTTTAGTACAAAACAAAATGCAAGAAAACTTGCTTAAAAATGCAAAATTTACGAAATTCTGAGATTTGAAGGCCAAATCACATATCGTGAGAAAACATGAAGTAGTATCGAAATATTGGTAAAAATATTGGTAAAAAAAATATTGGTAAATATATACGTAAAATCACACTACATGAATAACGTGAAAAAAGTCACTATATTACCATATTTGAGGATTTTAACTTCAAATCATAGAGCGAGGTTTGGTGTTATTTAGATCCAAGAAAAGACATATGACAATGTTGTTTCAAATACAAATGACAAAAAATCAATGTGTTTTCATTAGAATTAACTAAAATGTTCCTGATTTTTCGTTTATATTACCGATGGAAGATGTACACGTAAAACCGCTCTAATCCGGCGGAAACGTCGATATATGCAATAAAAACCGAACTTCTCCCCTTTCCTCAAATTCAAATGATAAAAATCAATGTGTTTTCATTAGAATTAACTAAAATGTTCCTGATTTTCCGTTTATATTACCGATGGAAGATGTACACGTAAAACCGCTCTAATCCGGCTGAAACGTCGATATATGCAATAAAAACTGAACTTCTCCCCTTTTAAATATCATACTCGGTATTTTAACGAGAAACAAATAGATGATTGAAAATGAAGTATTTAAGGTTATTTCTGATCAATTATGTGTATGCATAATTTTTCATGTATATTTAATGAGATAATAACAATAAACTGAAAATTCACAAAAACGTGGAAAAACGGCAATATATTGCCTAATTCGATGATATTTTCTTTAAATCACATAAAGGAAAAGGGGATAATAAAGGTCAAAATATTGCTAAATTCGATGATTTTTAGTACAAAAAAAAATGCAAGAAAACTTGCTTAAAAATGCAAAATTTGCGAAATTATGAAATTTGAAGGCCAAATCACATATCGTGAGAAAACATGAAGTAGTATCGAAATATTGGTAAAAACGAATATATATATACGTAAAACCAGACTACATGAATAACGTGAAAAAAGTCACTATATTACCATATTTGAGGATTTTAACTTCAAATCATAGAGCGAGGTTTCGTGTTAATTAGATCCAAGAAAAGACATATGACAATGTTGTTTCAAATACAAATGACAAAAATCAATGTGTTTTCATTAGAATTAACTAAAATGTTCCTGATTTTCCGTTTATATTACCGATGGAAGATGTACACGTAAAACCACTCTAATCCGGCTGAAACGTCGATATATGCAATAAAAACATAACTTCTCCCCTTTTAAATATCATACTCGGTATTTTAACGAGAAACAAATAGATGATTGAAAATGAAGTATTTAAGGTTATTTCTGATCAATTATGTGTTTGCATAATTTTTCATGTATATTTAATGAGATAATAACAATAAACTGAAAATTCACAAAAAAGGTGAAAAACGGCAAAATATTGCCTAATTCGATGATATTTTGTTTAAATCACATAAAGGAAAAGGGGATGATAAAGGTCAAAATATTGCTAAATTCGATGATTTTTAGTACAAAACAAAATGCAAGAAAACTTGCTTAAAAATGCAAAATTTGCGAAATTATGAAATTTGAAGGCCAAATCACATATCGTGAGAAAACATGAAGTAGTATCGAAATATTGGTAAAAACGAATATATATATACGTAAAACCAGACTACATGAATAACGTGAAAAAAGTCACTATATTACCATATTTGAGGATTTTAACTTCAAATCATAGAGCGAGGTTTCGTGTTATTTAGATCCAAGAAAAGACATATGACAATGTTGTTTCAAATACAAATGACAAAAAATCAATGTGTTTTCATTAGAATTAACTAAAATGTTCCTGATTTTTCGTTTATATTACCGATGGAAGATGTACACGTAAAACCGCTCTAATCCGGCGGAAACGTCGATATATGCAATAAAAACCGAACTTCTCCCCTTTCCTCAAATTCAAATGATAAAAATCAATGTGTTTTCATTAGAATTAACTAAAATGTTCCTGATTTTCCGTTTATATTACCGATGGAAGATGTACACGTAAAACCGCTCTAATCCGGCTGAAACGTCGATATATGCAATAAAAACAGAACTGCTCCCCTTTCCAATACATTACTCAGTATTTTAACGAGAAACAAATAGATGATTGAAAATGAAGTATTTAAGGTTATTTCTTATCAATTATGTGTTTGCATAATTTTTCATGTATATTTAATGAGATAATAACAATAAACCGAAAATTCACAAAAACGTGGAAAAACGGCAAAATATTGCCTAATTCGATGATATTTTGTTTAAATCACATAAAGGAAAAGGGGATGATAAAGGTCAAAATATTGCTAAATTCGATGATTTTTAGTACAAAACAAAATGCAAGAAAACTTGCTTAAAAATGCAAAATTTACGAAATTCTGAGATTTGAAGGCCAAATCACATATCGTGAGAAAACATGAAGTAGTATAGAAATATTGGTAAAAATATTGGTAAAAAAAATATTGGTAAATATATACGTAAAATCACACTACATGAATAACGTGAAAAAAGTCACTATATTACCATATTTGAGGATTTTAACTTCAAATCATAGAGCGAGGTTTGGTGTTATTTAGATCCAAGAAAAGACATATGACAATGTTGTTTCAAATACAAATGACAAAAAATCAATGTGTTTTCATTAGAATTAACTAAAATGTTCCTGATTTTTCGTTTATATTACCGATGGAAGATGTACACGTAAAACCGCTCTAATCCGGCGGAAACGTCGATATATGCAATAAAAACCGAACTTCTCCCCTTTCCTCAAATTCAAATGATAAAAATCAATGTGTTTTCATTAGAATTAACTAAAATGTTCCTGATTTTCCGTTTATATTACCGATGGAAGATGTACACGTAAAACCGCTCTAATCCGGCTGAAACGTCGATATATGCAATAAAAACTGAACTTCTCCCCTTTTAAATATCATACTCGGTATTTTAACGAGAAACAAATAGATGATTGAAAATGAAGTATTTAAGGTTATTTCTGATCAATTATGTGTATGCATAATTTTTCATGTATATTTAATGAGATAATAACAATAAACTGAAAATTCACAAAAACGTGGAAAAACGGCAATATATTGCCTAATTCGATGATATTTTCTTTAAATCACATAAAGGAAAAGGGGATAATAAAGGTCAAAATATTGCTAAATTCGATGATTTTTAGTACAAAACAAAATGCAAGAAAACTTGCTTAAAAATGCAAAATTTGCGAAATTATGAAATTTGAAGGCCAAATCACATATCGTGAGAAAACATGAAGTAGTATCGAAATATTGGTAAAAACGAATATATATATACGTAAAACCAGACTACATGAATAACGTGAAAAAAGTCACTATATTACCATATTTGAGGATTTTAACTTCAAATCATAGAGCGAGGTTTCGTGTTAATTAGATCCAAGAAAAGACATATGACAATGTTGTTTCAAATACAAATGACAAAAATCAATGTGTTTTCATTAGAATTAACTAAAATGTTCCTGATTTTCCGTTTATATTACCGATGGAAGATGTACACGTAAAACCACTCTAATCCGGCTGAAACGTCGATATATGCAATAAAAACATAACTTCTCCCCTTTTAAATATCATACTCGGTATTTTAACGAGAAACAAATAGATGATTGAAAATGAAGTATTTAAGGTTATTTCTGATCAATTATGTGTTTGCATAATTTTTCATGTATATTTAATGAGATAATAACAATAAACTGAAAATTCACAAAAAAGGTGAAAAACGGCAAAATATTGCCTAATTCGATGATATTTTGTTTAAATCACATAAAGGAAAAGGGGATGATAAAGGTCAAAATATTGCTAAATTCGATGATTTTTAGTACAAAACAAAATGCAAGAAAACTTGCTTAAAAATGCAAAATTTGCGAAATTATGAGATTTGAAGGCCAAATCACATATCGTGAGAAAACATGAAGTAGTATCGAAATATTGGTAAAAACGAATATACATACGTAAAATCACACTACATAAATAACGTGAAAAAAGTCACTATATTACCATATTTGAGGATTTTAACTTCAAATCATAGAGCGAGGTTTCGTGTTATTTAGATCCAAGAAAAGACATATGACAATGTTGTTTCAAATACAAATGACAAAAATCAATGTGTTTTCATTAAAATTAACTAAAATGTTCCTGATTTTCCGTTTATATTACCGATGGAAGATGTACACGTAAAACCGCTCTAATCCGGCTGAAACGTCGATATATGCAATAAAAACAGAACTTCTCCCCTTTTAAATATCATACTCGGTATTTTAACGAGAAACAAATAGATGATTGAAAATGAAGTATTTAAGGTTATTTCTGATCAATTATGTGTTTGCATAATTTTTCATGAATATATAATGAGATAATAACAATAAACTGAAAATTCACAAAAACGTGGAAAAATGGCAAAATATTGCCTAATTCGATGATATTTTCTTTAAATCACATAAAGGAAAAGGGGATAATAAAGGTCAAAATATTGCTAAATTCGATGATTTTTAGTACAAAACAAAATGCAAGAAAACTTGCTAAAAAATGCAAAATTTGCGAAATTATGAAATTTGAAGGCCAAATCACATATCGTGAGAAAACATGAAGTAGTATCGAAATATTGGTAAAAACGAATATATATATACGTAAAACCAGACTACATGAATAACGTGAAAAAAGTCACTATATTACCATATTTGAGGATTTTAACTTCAAATCATAGAGCGAGGTTTCGTGTTATTTAGATCCAAGAAAAGACATATGACAATGTTGTTTCAAATACAAATGACAAAAAATCAATGTGTTTTCATTAGAATTAACTAAAATGTTCCTGATTTTTCGTTTATATTACCGATGGAAGATGTACACGTAAAACCGCTCTAATCCGGCGGAAACGTCGATATATGCAATAAAAACCGAACTTCTCCCCTTTCCTCAAATTCAAATGATAAAAATCAATGTGTTTTCATTAGAATTAACTAAAATGTTCCTGATTTTCCATTTATATTACCGATGGAAGATGTACACGTAAAACCGCTCTAATCCGGCTGAAACGTCGATATATGCAATAAAAACAGAACTTCTCCCCTTTTAAATATCATACTCGGTATTTTAACGAGAAACAAATAGATGATTGAAAATGAAGTATTTAAGGTTATTTCTGATCAATTATGTGTTTGCATAATTTTTCATGTATATATAATGAGATAATAACAATAAACTGAAAATTCACAAAAACGTGGAAAAATGGCAAAATATTGCCTAATTCGATGATATTTTCTTTAAATCACATAAAGGAAAAGGGGATAATAAAGGTCAAAATATTGCTAAATTCGATGATTTTTAGTACAAAACAAAATGCAAGAAAACTTGCTAAAAAATGCAAAATTTGCGAAATTATGAAATTTGAAGGCCAAATCACATATCGTGAGAAAACATGAAGTAGTATCGAAATATTGGTAAAAACGAATATATATATACGTAAAACCAGACTACATGAATAACGTGAAAAAAGTCACTATATTACCATATTTGAGGATTTTAACTTCAAATCATAGAGCGAGGTTTCGTGTTATTTAGATCCAAGAAAAGACATATGACAATGTTGTTTCAAATACAAATGACAAAAAATCAATGTGTTTTCATTAGAATTAACTAAAATGTTCCTGATTTTTCGTTTATATTACCGATGGAAGATGTACACGTAAAACCGCTCTAATCCGGCGGAAACGTCGATATATGCAATAAAAACCGAACTTCTCCCCTTTCCTCAAATTCAAATGATAAAAATCAATGTGTTTTCATTAGAATTAACTAAAATGTTCCTGATTTTCCGTTTATATTACCGATGGAAGATGTACACGTAAAACCGCTCTAATCCGGCTGAAACGTCGATATATGCAATAAAAACAGAACTGCTCCCCTTTCCAATACATTACTCAGTATTTTAACGAGAAACAAATAGATGATTGAAAATGAAGTATTTAAGGTTATTTCTGATCAATTATGTGTTTGCATAATTTTTCATGTATATTTAATGAGATAATAACAATAAACCGAAAATTCACAAAAACGTGGAAAAACGGCAAAATATTGCCTAATTCGATGATATTTTGTTTAAATCACATAAAGGAAAAGGGGATGATAAAGGTCAAAATATTGCTAAATTCGATGATTTTTAGTACAAAACAAAATGCAAGAAAACTTGCTTAAAAATGCAAAATTTACGAAATTCTGAGATTTGAAGGCCAAATCACATATCGTGAGAAAACATGAAGTAGTATCGAAATATTGGTAAAAATATTGGTAAAAAAAATATTGGTAAATATATACGTAAAATCACACTACATGAATAACGTGAAAAAAGTCACTATATTACCATATTTGAGGATTTTAACTTCAAATCATAGAGCGAGGTTTCGTGTTATTTAGATCCAAGAAAAGACATATGACAATGTTGTTTCAAATACAAATGACAAAAAATCAATGTGTTTTCATTAGAATTAACTAAAATGTTCCTGATTTTTCGTTTATATTACCGATGGAAGATGTACACGTAAAACCGCTCTAATCCGGCGGAAACGTCGATATATGCAATAAAAACCGAACTTCTCCCCTTTCCTCAAATTCAAATGATAAAAATCAATGTGTTTTCATTAGAATTAACTAAAATGTTCCTGATTTTCCGTTTATATTACCGATGGAAGATGTACACGTAAAACCGCTCTAATCCGGCTGAAACGTCGATATATGCAATAAAAACAGAACTTCTCCCCTTTCCAATACATTACTCAGTATTTTAACGAGAAACAAATAGATGATTGAAAATGAAGTATTTAAGGTTATTTTCTGATCACTTATGTGTTTGCATAAGTTTTATCGTATATATAATGAATTAATAACAATAAACTGAAATTTCACAAAAACTTGGAAAAACGGCCTAATTCGATGATATTTTGTTTAAATCACATAAAGGAACAGGGGATGATAATGGTCAAAATATTGCTAAATTCGATGATTTTTAGTACAAAAAAAATGCAAGAAAACTTGCTTAAAAATGAAAAATTCCCGAAATTCTGAGATTTGAAGGCCAAATCATATATCGTGAGAAAACATGAAGTAGTATCGAAATATTGGTAAAAACGAATATATATACGTAAAATCAGACTACATGAATAACGTGAAAAAGTCACTATATTACCATATTTGAGGATTTTAACTTCAAATCATAGAGCGAGGTTTCGTAATATTTAGATCAAAGAAAAGACATATGACATTGTTGTTTCAAATACATATGATAAAAATCAATGTGTTTTCATTAGAATTAACTAAAATGTTCCTGATTTTCCGTTTATATTACCGATGGAAGATGTACACGTAAAACCGCTCTAATCCGGCTGAAACGTCGATATATGCAATAAAAACAGAACTTCTCCCCTTTTAAATATCATACTCGGTATTTTAACGAGAAACAAATAGATGATTGAAAATGAAGTATTTAAGGTTATTTCTGATCAATTATGTGTTTGCATAATTTTTCATGTATATTTAATGAGATAATAACAATAAACTGAAAATTCACAAAAACGTGGAATAACGGCAAAATATTGCCTAATTCGACGATATTTTGTTTAAATCACATAAAGGAAAAGGGGATGATAAAGGTCAAAATATTGCTAAATTCGATGATTTTTAGTACAAAACAAAATGCAAGAAAACTTGCTTAAAATGCAAAATTTACGAAATTCTGAGATTTGAAGGCCAAATCACATATCGTGAGAAAACATGAAGTAGTATCGAAATATTGGTAAAAACGAATATATATACGTAAAATCACACTACATAAATAAAGTGAAAAAAGTCACTATATTACCATATTTGAGGATTTTAACTTCAAATCATAGAGCGAGGTTTCGTGTTATTTAGATCCAAGAAAAGACATATGACAATGTTGTTTCAAATACAAATGACAAAAATCAATGTGTTTTCATTAGAATTAACTAAAATGTTCCTGATTTTCCGTTTATATTACCGATGGAAGATGTACACGTAAACCGCTCTAATCCGGCTGAAACGTCGATATATGCAATAAAAACAGAACTTCTCCCCTTTTAAATATCATACTCGGTATTTTAACGAGAAACAAATAGATGATTGAAAATGAAGTATTTAAGGTTATTTGTGATCAATTATGTGTTTGCATAATTTTTCATGTATATTTAATGAGATAATAACAATAAACTGAAAATTCACAAAAAAAGGTGAAAAACGGCAAAATATTGCCTAATTCGATGATATTTTGTTTAAATCACATAAAGGAAAAGGGGATGATAAAGGTCAAAATATTGCTAAATTCGATGATTTTTAGTACAAAACAAAATGCAAGAAAACTTGCTTAAAAATGCAAAATTTGCGAAATTATGAGATTTGAAGGCCAAATCACATATCGTGAGAAAACATGAAGTAGTATCGAAATATTGGTAAAAACGAATATACATACGTAAAATCACACTACATAAATAACGTGAAAAAAGTCACTATATTACCATATTTGAGGATTTTAACTTCAAATCATAGAGCGAGGTTTCGTGTTATTTAGATCCAAGAAAAGACATATGACAATGTTGTTTCAAATACAAATGACAAAAATCAATGTGTTTTCATTAAAATTAACTAAAATGTTCCTGATTTTCCGTTTATAATACCGATGGAAGATGTACACGTAAAACCGCTCTAATCCGGCTGAAACGTCGATATATGCAATAAAAACAGAACTTCTCCCCTTTTAAATATCATACTCGGTATTTTAACGAGAAACAAATAGATGATTGAAAATGAAGTATTTAAGGTTATTTCTGATCAATAATGTGTTTGCATAATTTTTTATGTATATTTAATGAGATAATAACAATAAACTGAAAATTCACAAAAACGTGGAAAAACGGCAAAATATTGCCTAATTCGATGATATTTTGTTTAAATCACATAAAGGAAAAGGGGATGATAAAGGTCAAAATATTGCTAAATTCGATGATTTTTAGTACAAAACAAAATGCAAGAAAACTTGCTAAAAAATGCAAATTTTACGAAATTCTGAGATTTGAAGGCCAAATCACATATCGTGAGAAAACATGAAGTAGTATCGAAATATTGGTAAAAACGAATACATATACGTAAAATCACACTACATGAATAACGTGAAAAAAGTCACTATATTACCATATTTGAGGATTTTAACTTCAAATCATAGAGCGAGGTTTCGTGTTATTTAGATCCAAGAAAAGACATATGACAATGTTGTTTCAAATACAAATGGCAAAAATCAATGTGTTTTCATTAGAATTAACTAAAATGTTCCTGATTTTTCGTTTATATTACCGATGGAAGATGTACACGTAAAACCGCTCTAATCCGGCTGAAACGTCGATATATGCAATAAAAACAGAACTTCTCCCCTTTCCAATACATTACTCAGTATTTTAACGAGAAACAAATAGATGATTGAAAATGAAGTATTTAAGGTTATTTTCTGATCACTTATGTGTTTGCATAAGTTTTATCGTATATTTATTGAATTAATAACAATAAACTGAAATTTCACAAAAACTTGGAAAAACGGCCTAATTCGATGATATTTTGTTTAAATCACATAAAGGAACAGGGGATGATAATGGTCAAAATATTGCTAAATTCGATGATTTTTAGTACAAAAAAAATGCAAGAAAACTTGCTTAAAAATGAAAAATTCCCGAAATTCTGAGATTTGAAGGCCAAATCATATATCGTGAGAAAACATGAAGTAGTATCGAAATATTGGTAAAAACGAATATATATACGTAAAATCAGACTACATGAATAACGTGAAAAAGTCACTATATTACCATATTTGAGGATTTTAACTTCAAATCATAGAGCGAGGTTTCGTAATATTTAGATCAAAGAAAAGACATATGACATTGTTGTTTCAAATACATATGATAAAAATCAATGTGTTTTCATTAGAATTAACTAAAATGTTCCTGATTTTCCGTTTATATTACCGATGGAAGATGTACACGTAAAACCGCTCTAATCCGGCTGAAACGTCGATATATGCAATAAAAACAGAACTTCTCCCCTTTTAAATATCATACTCGGTATTTTAACGAGAAACAAATAGATGATTGAAAATGAAGTATTTAAGGTTATTTCTGATCAATTATGTGTTTGCATAATTTTTCATGTATATTTAATGAGATAATAACAATAAACTGAAAATTCACAAAAACGTGGAATAACGGCAAAATATTGCCTAATTCGATGATATTTTGTTTAAATCACATAAAGGAAAAGGGGATGATAAAGGTCAAGATATTGCTAAATTCGATGATTTTTAGTACAAAACAAAATGCAAGAAAACTTGCTTAAAATGCAAAATTTACGGAATTCTGAGATTTGAAGGCCAAATCACATATCGTGAGAAAACATGAAGTAGTATCGAAATATTGGTAAAAACGAATATACATACGTAAAATCACACTACATAAATAACGTGAAAAAAGTCACTATATTACCATATTTGAGGATTTTAACTTCAAATCATAGAGCGAGGTTTCGTGTTATTTAGATCCAAGAAAAGACATATGACAATGTTGTTTCAAATACAAATGACAAAAATCAATGTGTTTTCATTAAAATTAACTAAAATGTTCCTGATTTTTCGTTTATATTACCGATGGAAGATGTACACGTAAAACCGCTCTAATCCGGCTGAAACGTCGATATATGCAATAAAAACAGAACTTCTCCCCTTTTAAATATCATACTCGGTATTTTAACGAGAAACAAATAGATGATTGAAAATGAAGTATTTAAGGTTATTTCTGATCAATTATGTGTTTGCATAATTTTTCATGTATATTTAATGAGATAATAACAATAAACTGAAAATTCACAAAAACGTGGAAACACGGCAATATATTGCCTAATTCGATGATATTTTCTTTAAATCACATAAAGGAAAAGGGGATAATAAAGGTCAAAATATTGCTAAATTCGATGATTTTTAGTACAAAACAAAATGCAAGAAAACTTGCTTAAAAATGCAAAATTTGCGAAATTATGAAATTTGAAGGCCAAATCACATATCGTGAGAAAACATGAAGTAGTATCGAAATATTGGTAAAAACGAATATATATATACGTAAAACCAGACTACATGAATAACGTGAAAAAAGTCACTATATTACCATATTTGAGGATTTTAACTTCAAATCATAGAGCGAGGTTTCGTGTTATTTAGATCCAAGAAAAGACATATGACAATGTTGTTTCAAATACAAATGACAAAAATCAATGTGTTTTCATTAGAATTAACTAAAATGTTCCTGATTTTCCGTTTATATTACCGATGGAAGATGTACACGTAAAACCGCTCTAATCCGGCTGAAACGTCGATATATGCAATAAAAACAGAACTTCTCCCCTTTTAAATATCATACTCGGTATTTTAACGAGAAACAAATAGATGATTGAAAATGAAGTATTTAAGGTTATTTCTGATCAATTATGTGTTTGCATAATTTTTCATGTATATTTAATGAGATAATAACAATAAACTGAAAATTCACAAAAAAGGTGAAAAACGGCAAAATATTGCCTAATTCGATGATGTTTTGTTTAAATCACATAAAGGAAAAGGGGATGATAAAGGTCAAAATATTGCTAAATTCGATGATTTTTAGTACAAAACAAAATGCAAGAAAACTTGCTTAAAAATGCAAAATTTGCGAAATTATGAGATTTGAAGGCCAAATCACATATCGTGAGAAAACATGAAGTAGTATCGAAATATTGGTAAAAACGAATATACATACGTAAAATCACACTACATAAATAACGTGAAAAAAGTCACTATATTACCATATTTGAGGATTTTAACTTCAAATCATAGAGCGAGGTTTCGTGTTATTTAGATCCAAGAAAAGACATATGACAATGTTGTTTCAAATACAAATGACAAAAATCAATGTGTTTTCATTAAAATTAACTAAAATGTTCCTGATTTTCCGTTTATATTACCGATGGAAGATGTACACGTAAAACCGCTCTAATCCGGCTGAAACGTCGATATATGCAATAAAAACAGAACTTCTCCCCTTTTAAATATCATACTCGGTATTTTAACGAGAAACAAATAGATGATTGAAAATGAAGTATTTAAGGTTATTTCTGATCAATTATGTGTTTGCATAATTTTTCATGTATATATAATGAGATAATAACAATAAACTGAAAATTCACAAAAACGTGGAAAAATGGCAAAATATTGCCTAATTCGATGATATTTTCTTTAAATCACATAAAGGAAAAGGGGATAATAAAGGTCAAAATATTGCTAAATTCGATGATTTTTAGTACAAAACAAAATGCAAGAAAACTTGCTAAAAAATGCAAAATTTGCGAAATTATGAAATTTGAAGGCCAAATCACATATCGTGAGAAAACATGAAGTAGTATCGAAATATTGGTAAAAACGAATATATATATACGTAAAACCAGACTACATGAATAACGTGAAAAAAGTCACTATATTACCATATTTGAGGATTTTAACTTCAAATCATAGAGCGAGGTTTCGTGTTATTTAGATCCAAGAAAAGACATATGACAATGTTGTTTCAAATACAAATGACAAAAAATCAATGTGTTTTCATTAGAATTAACTAAAATGTTCCTGATTTTTCGTTTATATTACCGATGGAAGATGTACACGTAAAACCGCTCTAATCCGGCGGAAACGTCGATATATGCAATAAAAACCGAACTTCTCCCCTTTCCTCAAATTCAAATGATAAAAATCAATGTGTTTTCATTAGAATTAACTAAAATGTTCCTGATTTTCCGTTTATATTACCGATGGAAGATGTACACGTAAAACCGCTCTAATCCGGCTGAAACGTCGATATATGCAATAAAAACAGAACTGCTCCCCTTTCCAATACATTACTCAGTATTTTAACGAGAAACAAATAGATGATTGAAAATGAAGTATTTAAGGTTATTTCTGATCAATTATGTGTTTGCATAATTTTTCATGTATATTTAATGAGATAATAACAATAAACCGAAAATTCACAAAAACGTGGAAAAACGGCAAAATATTGCCTAATTCGATGATATTTTGTTTAAATCACATAAAGGAAAAGGGGATGATAATGGTCAAAATATTGCTAAATTCGATGATTTTTAGTACAAAACAAAATGCAAGAAAACTTGCTTAAAAATGCAAAATTTACGAAATTCTGAGATTTGAAGGCCAAATCACATATCGTGAGAAAACATGAAGTAGTATCGAAATATTGGTAAAAACGAATATATATACGTAAAATCACACTACATGAATAACGTGAAAAAAGTCACTATATTTGATATTTGAGGATTTTAACTTCAAATCATAGAGCGAGGTTTCGTGTTATTTAGATCCAAGAAAAGACATATGACAATGTTGTTTCAAATACAAATGACAAAAATCAATGTGTTTTCATTAGAATTAACTAAAATGTTCCTGATTTTCCGTTTACATTACCGATGGAAGATGTACACGTAAAACCGCTCTAATCCGGCTGAAACGTCGATATATGCAATAAAAACAGAACTTCTCCCCTTTTAAATATCATACTCGGTATTTTAACGAGAAACAAATAGATGATTGAAAATGAAGTATTTAAGGTTATTTCTGATCAATTATGTGTTTGCATAATTTTTCATGTATATTTAATGAGATAATAACAATAAACTGAAAATTCACAAAAACGTGGAAAAACGGCAAAATTTTGTTTAAATCACATAAAGGAAAAGGGGATGATAAAGGTCAAAATATTGCTAAATTCGATGATTTGTAGTACAAAACAAAATGCAAGAAAACTTGCTTAAAAATGCAAAATTTACGAAATTCTGAGATTTGAAGGCTAAATCACATATCGTGAGAAAACATGAAGTAGTATCGAAATATTGGTAAAAACGAATATATATACGTAAAATCACACCACATGAATAACGTGAAAAAAGTCACTATATTACCATATTTGAGGATTTTAACTTCAAATCATAGAGCGAGGTTTCGTGTTATTTAGATCCAAGAAAAGACATATGACAATGTTGTTTCAAATACAAATGACAAAAATCAATGTGTTTTCATTAGAATTAACTAAAATGTTCCTGATTTTTCGTTTATATTACCGATGGAAGATGTACACGTAAAACCGCTCTAATCTGGCGGAAACGTCGATATATGCAATAAAAACCGAACTTCTCCCCTTTCCTCAAATTCAAATGATAAAAATCAATGTGTTTTCATTAGAATTAACTAAAATGTTCCTGATTTTCCGTTTATATTACCGATGGAAGATGTACACGTAAAACCGCTCTAATCCGGCTGAAACAACGATATATGCAATAAAAACAGAACTTCTCCCCTTTTAAATATCATACTCGGTATTTTAACGAGAAACAAATAGATGATTGAAAATGAAGTATTTAAGGTTATTTCTGATCAATTATGTGTTTGCATAATTTTTCATGTATATTTAACAATAAACATAAAATTCACAAAAACGTGGAAAAACGGCAAAATATTGCCTAATTCGATGATATTTTCTTTAAATCACATAAAGGAAAAGGGGATAATAAAGGTCAAAAATATTGCTAAATTCGATGATTTTTAGTACAAAACAAAATGCAAGAAAACTTGCTTAAAAATGCAAAATTTGCGAAATTATGAAATATGAAGGCCAAATCACATATCGTGAAAAAACATGAAGTAGTATCGAAATATTGGTAAAAACGAATATATATATACGTAAAACCAGACTACATGAATAACGTGAAAAAAGTCACTATATTACCATATTTGAGGATTTTAACTTCAAATCATAGTGCGAGGTTTCGTATTATTTAGATCAAAGAATAGACATATGCCAATGTTGTTTCAAATACAAATGATAAAAATCAATGTGTTTTCATTAGAATTAACTAAAATGTTCCTGATTTTCCGTTTATATTACCGATGGAAGATGTACACGTAAAACCGCTCTAATCCGGCTGAAACGTCGATATATGCAATAAAAACTGAACTTCTCCCCTTTTAAATATCATACTCGGTATTTTAACGAGAAACAAATAGATGATTGAAAATGAAGTATTTAAGGTTATTTCTGATCAATTATGTGTTTGCATAATTTTTCATGTATATTTAATGAGATAATAACAATAAAATGAAAATTCACAAAAACGTGGAATAACGGCAAAATATTGCCTAATTCGATGATATTTTGTTTAAATCACATAAAGGAAAAGGGGATGATAAAGGTCAAAATATTGCTAAATTCGATGATTTTTAGTACAAAACAAAATGCAAGAAAACTTGCTTAAAATGCAAAATTTACGAAATTCTGAGATTTGAAAGCCAAATCACATATCGTGAGAAAACATGAAGTAGTATCGAAATATTGGTAAAAACGAATATACATACGTAAAATCACACTACATAAATAACGTGAAAAAAGTCACTATATTACCATATTTGAGGATTTTAACTTCAAATCATAGAGCGAGGTTTCGTGTTATTTAGATCCAAGAAAAGACATATGACAATGTTGTTTCAAATACAAATGACAAAAATCAATGTGTTTTCATTAAAATTAACTAAAATGTTCCTGATTTTCCGTTTATATTACCGATGGAAGATGTACACGTAAACCGCTCTAATCCGGCTGAAACGTCGATATATGCAATAAAAACAGAACTTCTCCCCTTTTAAATATCATACTCGGTATTTTAACGAGGAACAAATAGATGATTGAAAATGAAGTATTTAAGGTTATTTCTGATCAATTATGTGTTTGCATAATTTTTCATGTATATTTAATGAGATAATAACAATAAACTGAAAATTCACAAAAACGTGGAAAAACGGCAATATATTGCCTAATTCGATGATATTTTGTTTAAATCACATAAAGGAAAAGGGGATAATAAAGGTCAAAATATTGCTAAATTCGATGATTTTTAGTACAAAACAAAATGCAAGAAAACTTGCTTAAAAATGCAAAATTTGCGAAATTATGAAATTTGAAGGCCAAATCACATATCGTGAGAAAACATGAAGTAGTATCGAAATATTGGTAAAAACGAATATATATATACGTAAAACCAGACTACATGAATAACGTGAAAAAAGTCACTATATTACTATATTTGAGGATTTTAACTTCAAATCATAGAGCGAGGTTTCGTGTTATTTAGATCCAAGAAAAGACATATGACAATGTTGTTTCAAATACAAATGACAAAAATCAATGTGTTTTCATTAGAATTAACTAAAATGTTCCTGATTTTCCGTTTATATTACCGATGGAAGATGTACACGTAAAACCGCTCTAATCCGGCTGAAACGTCGATATATGCAATAAAAACAGAACTTCTCCCCTTTTAAATATCATACTCGGTATTTTAACGAGAAACAAATAGATGATTGAAAATGAAGTATTTAAGGTTATTTCTGATCAATTATGTGTTTGAATAATTTTTCATGTATATTTAATGAGATAATAACAATAAACTGAAAATTCACAAAAAAGGTGAAAAACGGCAAAATATTGCCTAATTCGATGATATTTTGTTTAAATCACATAAAGGAAAAGGGGATGATAAAGGTCAAAATATTGCTAAATTCGATGATTTTTAGTACAAAACAAAATGCAAGAAAACTTGCTTAAAAATGCAAAATTTGCAAAATTATGAGATTTGAAGGCCAAATCACATAACGTGAGAAAACATGAAGTAGTATCGAAATATTGGTAAAAACGAATATACATACGTAAAATCACACTACATAAATAACGTGAAAAAAGTCACTATATTACCATATTTGAGGATTTTAACTTCAAATCATAGAGCGAGGTTTCGTGTTATTTAGATCCAAGAAAAGACATATGACAATGTTGTTTCAAATACAAATGACAAAAATCAATGTGTTTTCATTAAAATTAACTAAAATGTTCCTGATTTTCCGTTTATATTACCGATGGAAGATGTACACGTAAAACCGCTCTAATCCGGCTGAAACGTCGATATATGCAATAAAAACAGAACTTCTCCCCTTTTAAATATCATACTCGGTATTTTAACGAGAAACAAATAGATGATTGAAAATGAAGTATTTAAGGTTATTTCTGATCAATTATGTGTTTGCATAATTTTTCATGTATATATAATGAGATAATAACAATAAACTGAAAATTCACAAAAACATGGAAAAATGGCAAAATATTGCCTAATTCGATGATATTTTCTTTAAATCACATAAAGGAAAAGGGGATAATAAAGGTCAAAATATTGCTAAATTCGATGATTTTTAGTACAAAACAAAATGCAAGAAAACTTGCTAAAAAATGCAAAATTTGCGAAATTATGAAATTTGAAGGCCAAATCACATATCGTGAGAAAACATGAAGTAGTATCGAAATATTGGTAAAAACGAATATATATATACGTAAAACCAGACTACATGAATAACGTGAAAAAAGTCACTATATTACCATATTTGAGGATTTTAACTTCAAATCATAGAGCGAGGTTTCGTGTTATTTAGATCCAAGAAAAGACATATGACAATGTTGTTTCAAATACAAATGACAAAAAATCAATGTGTTTTCATTAGAATTAACTAAAATGTTCCTGATTTTTCGTTTATATTACCGATGGAAGATGTACACGTAAAACCGCTCTAATCCGGCGGAAACGTCGATATATGCAATAAAAACCGAACTTCTCCCCTTTCCTCAAATTCAAATGATAAAAATCAATGTGTTTTCATTAGAATTAACTAAAATGTTCCTGATTTTCCGTTTATATTACCGATGGAAGATGTACACGTAAAACCGCTCTAATCCGGCTGAAACGTCGATATATGCAATAAAAACAGAACTGCTCCCCTTTCCAATACATTACTCAGTATTTTAACGAGAAACAAATAGATGATTGAAAATGAAGTATTTAAGGTTATTTCTGATCAATTATGTGTTTGCATAATTTTTCATGTATATTTAATGAGATAATAACAATAAACCGAAAATTCACAAAAACGTGGAAAAACGGCAAAATATTGCCTAATTCGATGATATTTTGTTTAAATCACATAAAGGAAAAGGGGATGATAATGGTCAAAATATTGCTAAATTCGATGATTTTTAGTACAAAACAAAATGCAAGAAAACTTGCTTAAAAATGCAAAATTTACGAAATTCTGAGATTTGAAGGCCAAATCACATATCGTGAGAAAACATGAAGTAGTATCGAAATATTGGTAAAAACGAATATATATACGTAAAATCACACTACATGAATAACGTGAAAAAAGTCACTATATTTGATATTTGAGGATTTTAACTTCAAATCATAGAGCGAGGTTTCGTGTTATTTAGATCCAAGAAAAGACATATGACAATGTTGTTTCAAATACAAATGACAAAAATCAATGTGTTTTCATTAGAATTAACTAAAATGTTCCTGATTTTCCGTTTACATTACCGATGGAAGATGTACACGTAAAACCGCTCTAATCCGGCTGAAACGTCGATATATGCAATAAAAACAGAACTTCTCCCCTTTTAAATATCATACTCGGTATTTTAACGAGAAACAAATAGATGATTGAAAATGAAGTATTTAAGGTTATTTCTGATCAATTATGTGTTTGCATAATTTTTCATGTATATTTAATGAGATAATAACAATAAACTGAAAATTCACAAAAACGTGGAAAAACGGCAAAATTTTGTTTAAATCACATAAAGGAAAAGGGGATGATAAAGGTCAAAATATTGCTAAATTCGATGATTTGTAGTACAAAACAAAATGCAAGAAAACTTGCTTAAAAATGCAAAATTTACGAAATTCTGAGATTTGAAGGCTAAATCACATATTGTGAGAAAACATGAAGTAGTATCGAAATATTGGTAAAAACGAATATATATACGTAAAATCACACCACATGAATAACGTGAAAAAAGTCACTATATTACCATATTTGAGGATTTTAACTTCAAATCATAGAGCGAGGTTTCGTGTTATTTAGATCCAAGAAAAGACATATGACAATGTTGTTTCAAATACAAATGACAAAAATCAATGTGTTTTCATTAGAATTAACTAAAATGTTCCTGATTTTTCGTTTATATTACCGATGGAAGATGTACACGTAAAACCGCTCTAATCTGGCGGAAACGTCGATATATGCAATAAAAACCGAACTTCTCCCCTTTCCTCAAATTCAAATGATAAAAATCAATGTGTTTTCATTAGAATTAACTAAAATGTTCCTGATTTTCCGTTTATATTACCGATGGAAGATGTACACGTAAAACCGCTCTAATCCGGCTGAAACAACGATATATGCAATAAAAACAGAACTTCTCCCCTTTTAAATATCATACTCGGTATTTTAACGAGAAACAAATAGATGATTGAAAATGAAGTATTTAAGGTTATTTCTGATCAATTATGTGTTTGCATAATTTTTCATGTATATTTAACAATAAACATAAAATTCACAAAAACGTGGAAAAACGGCAAAATATTGCCTAATTCGATGATATTTTCTTTAAATCACATAAAGGAAAAGGGGATAATAAAGGTCAAAAATATTGCTAAATTCGATGATTTTTAGTACAAAACAAAATGCAAGAAAACTTGCTTAAAAATGCAAAATTTGCGAAATTATGAAATATGAAGGCCAAATCACATATCGTGAAAAAACATGAAGTAGTATCGAAATATTGGTAAAAACGAATATATATATACGTAAAACCAGACTACATGAATAACGTGAAAAAAGTCACTATATTACCATATTTGAGGATTTTAACTTCAAATCATAGTGCGAGGTTTCGTATTATTTAGATCAAAGAATAGACATATGCCAATGTTGTTTCAAATACAAATGATAAAAATCAATGTGTTTTCATTAGAATTAACTAAAATGTTCCTGATTTTCCGTTTATATTACCGATGGAAGATGTACACGTAAAACCGCTCTAATCCGGCTGAAACGTCGATATATGCAATAAAAACTGAACTTCTCCCCTTTTAAATATCATACTCGGTATTTTAACGAGAAACAAATAGATGATTGAAAATGAAGTATTTAAGGTTATTTCTGATCAATTATGTGTTTGCATAATTTTTCATGTATATTTAATGAGATAATAACAATAAAATGAAAATTCACAAAAACGTGGAATAACGGCAAAATATTGCCTAATTCGATGATATTTTGTTTAAATCACATAAAGGAAAAGGGGATGATAAAGGTCAAAATATTGCTAAATTCGATGATTTTTAGTACAAAACAAAATGCAAGAAAACTTGCTTAAAATGCAAAATTTACGAAATTCTGAGATTTGAAGGCCAAATCACATATCGTGAGAAAACATGAAGTAGTATCGAAATATTGGTAAAAACGAATATACATACGTAAAATCACACTACATAAATAACGTGAAAAAAGTCACTATATTACCATATTTGAGGATTTTAACTTCAAATCATAGAGCGAGGTTTCGTGTTATTTAGATCCAAGAAAAGACATATGACAATGTTGTTTCAAATACAAATGACAAAAATCAATGTGTTTTCATTAAAATTAACTAAAATGTTCCTGATTTTCCGTTTATATTACCGATGGAAGATGTACACGTAAACCGCTCTAATCCGGCTGAAACGTCGATATATGCAATAAAAACAGAACTTCTCCCCTTTTAAATATCATACTCGGTATTTTAACGAGAAACAAATAGATGATTGAAAATGAAGTATTTAAGGTTATTTCTGATCAATTATGTGTTTGCATAATTTTTCATGTATATTTAATGAGATAATAACAATAAACTGAAAATTCACAAAAACGTGGAAAAAACGGCAATATATTGCCTAATTCGATGATATTTTGTTTAAATCACATAAAGGAAAAGGGGATAATAAAGGTCAAAATATTGCTAAATTCGATGATTTTTAGTACAAAACAAAATGCAAGAAAACTTGCTTAAAAATGCAAAATTTGCGAAATTATGAAATTTGAAGGCCAAATCACATATCGTGAGAAAACATGAAGTAGTATCGAAATATTGGTAAAAACGAATATATATATACGTAAAACCAGACTACATGAATAACGTGAAAAAAGTCACTATATTACTATATTTGAGGATTTTAACTTCAAATCATAGAGCGAGGTTTCGTGTTATTTAGATCCAAGAAAAGACATATGACAATGTTGTTTCAAATACAAATGACAAAAATCAATGTGTTTTCATTAGAATTAACTAAAATGTTCCTGATTTTCCGTTTATATTACCGATGGAAGATGTACACGTAAAACCGCTCTAATCCGGCTGAAACGTCGATATATGCAATAAAAACAGAACTTCTCCCCTTTTAAATATCATACTCGGTATTTTAACGAGAAACAAATAGATGATTGAAAATGAAGTATTTAAGGTTATTTCTGATCAATTATGTGTTTGCATAATTTTTCATGTATATTTAATGAGATAATAACAATAAACTGAAAATTCACAAAAACGTGGAAAAACGGCAAAATATTGCCTAATTCGATGATATTTTGTTTAAATCACATAAAGGAAAAGGGGATGATAAAGGTCAAAATATTGCTAAATTCGATGATTTTTAGTACAAAACAAAATGCAAGAAAACTTGCTTAAAAATGCAAAATTTACGAAATTCTGAGATTTGAAGGCCAAATCACATATCGTGAGAAAACATGAAGTATTATCGAAATATTGGTAAAAACGAATATATATACGTAAAATCACACTACATGAATAACGTGAAAAAGTCACTATATTACCATATTTGAGGATTTTAACTTCAAATCATAGAGCGAGGTTTCGTGTTATTTAGATCCAAGAAAAGACATATGACAATGTTGTTTCAAATACAAATGACAAAAATCAATGTGTTTTCATTAGAATTAACTAAAATGTTCCTGATTTTCCGTTTATATTACCGATGGAAGATGTACACGTAAAACCGCTCTAATCCGGCTGAAACGTCGATATATGCAATAAAAACAGAACTTCTCCCCTTTTAAATATCATACTCGGTATTTTAACGAGAAACAAATAGATGATTGAAAATGAAGTATTTAAGGTTATTTCTGATCAATTATGTGTTTGCATAATTTTTCATGTATATTTAACAATAAACATAAAATTCACAAAAACGTGGAAAAACGGCAAAATATTGCCTAATTCGATGATATTTTCTTTAAATCACATAAAGGAAAAGGGGATAATAAAGGTCAAAATATTGCTAAATTCGATGATTTTTAGTACAAAACAAAATGCAAGAAAACTTGCTTAAAAATGCAAAATTTGCGAAATTATGAAATTTGAAGGCCAAATCACATATCGTGAAAAAACATGAAGTAGTATCGAAATATTGGTAAAAACGAATATATATATACGTAAAACCAGACTACATGAATAACGTGAAAAAAGTCACTATATTACCATATTTGAGGATTTTAACTTCAAATCATAGAGCGAGGTTTCGTATTATTTAGATCAAAGAATAGACATATGCCAATGTTGTTTCAAATACAAATGATAAAAATCAATGTGTTTTCATTAGAATTAACTAAAATGTTCCTGATTTTCCGTTTATATTACCGATGGAAGATGTACACGTAAAACCGCTCTAATCCGGCTGAAACGTCGATATATGCAATAAAAACAGAACTTCTCCCCTTTTAAATATCATACTCGGTATTTTAACGAGAAACAAATAGATGATTGAAAATGAAGTATTTAAGGTTATTTCTGATCAATTATGTGTTTGAATAATTTTTCATGTATATTTAATGAGATAATAACAATAAACTGAAAATTCACAAAAAAGGTGAAAAACGGCAAAATATTGCCTAATTCGATGATATTTTGTTTAAATCACATAAAGGAAAAGGGGATGATAAAGGTCAAAATATTGCTAAATTCGATGATTTTTAGTACAAAACAAAATGCAAGAAAACTTGCTTAAAAATGCAAAATTTGCGAAATTATGAGATTTGAAGGCCAAATCACATAACGTGAGAAAACATGAAGTAGTATCGAAATATTGGTAAAAACGAATATACATACGTAAAATCACACTACATAAATAACGTGAAAAAAGTCACTATATTACCATATTTGAGGATTTTAACTTCAAATCATAGAGCGAGGTTTCGTGTTATTTAGATCCAAGAAAAGACATATGACAATGTTGTTTCAAATACAAATGACAAAAATCAATGTGTTTTCATTAAAATTAACTAAAATGTTCCTGATTTTCCGTTTATATTACCGATGGAAGATGTACACGTAAAACCGCTCTAATCCGGCTGAAACGTCGATATATGCAATAAAAACAGAACTTCTCCCCTTTTAAATATCATACTCGGTATTTTAACGAGAAACAAATAGATGATTGAAAATGAAGTATTTAAGGTTATTTCTGATCAATTATGTGTTTGCATAATTTTTCATGTATATTTAATGAGATAATAACAATAAACTGAAAATTCACAAAAACGTGGAAAAACGGCAAAATATTGCCTAATTCGATGATATTTTGTTTAAATCACATAAAGGAAAAGGGGATGATAAAGGTCAAAATATTGCTAAATTCGATGATTTTTAGTACAAAACAAAATGCAAGAAAACTTGCTTAAAAATGCAAAATTTACGAAATTCTGAGATTTGAAGGCCAAATCACATATCGTGAGAAAACATGAAGTATTATCGAAATATTGGTAAAAACGAATATATATACGTAAAATCACACTACATGAATAACGTGAAAAAAGTCACTATATTACCATATTTGAGGATTTTAACTTCAAATCATAGAGCGAGGTTTCGTGTTATTTAGATCCAAGAAAAGACATATGACAATGTTGTTTCAAATACAAATGACAAAAATCAATGTGTTTTCATTAGAATTAACTAAAATGTTCCTGATTTTCCGTTTATATTACCGATGGAAGATGTACACGTAAAACCGCTCTAATCCGGCTGAAACGTCGATATATGCAATAAAAACAGAACTTCTCCCCTTTTAAATATCATACTCGGTATTTTAACGAGAAACAAATAGATGATTGAAAATGAAGTATTTAAGGTTATTTCTGATCAATTATGTGTTTGCATAATTTTTCATGTATATTTAACAATAAACATAAAATTCACAAAAACGTGGAAAAACGGCAAAATATTGCCTAATTCGATGATATTTTCTTTAAATCACATAAAGGAAAAGGGGATAATAAAGGTCAAAATATTGCTAAATTCGATGATTTTTAGTACAAAACAAAATGCAAGAAAACTTGCTTAAAAATGCAAAATTTGCGAAATTATGAAATTTGAAGGCCAAATCACATATCGTGAAAAAACATGAAGTAGTATCGAAATATTGGTAAAAACGAATATATATATACGTAAAACCAGACTACATGAATAACGTGAAAAAAGTCACTATATTACCATATTTGAGGATTTTAACTTCAAATCATAGAGCGAGGTTTCGTATTATTTAGATCAAAGAATAGACATATGCCAATGTTGTTTCAAATACAAATGATAAAAATCAATGTGTTTTCATTAGAATTAACTAAAATGTTCCTGATTTTCCGTTTATATTACCGATGGAAGATGTACACGTAAAACCGCTCTAATCCGGCTGAAACGTCGATATATGCAATAAAAACAGAACTTCTCCCCTTTTAAATATCATACTCGGTATTTTAACGAGAAACAAATAGATGATTGAAAATGAAGTATTTAAGGTTATTTCTGATCAATTATGTGTTTGCATAATTTTTCATGTATATTTAATGAGATAATAACAATAAACTGAAAATTCACAAAAACGTGGAAAAACGGCAAAATATTGCCTAATTCGATGATATTTTCTTTAAATCACATAAAGGAAAAGGGGATAATAAAGGTCAAAATATTGCTAAATTCGATGATTTTTAGTACAAAACAAAATGCAAGAAAACTTGCTTAAAAATGCAAAATTTGCGAAATTATGAAATTTGAAGGCCAAATCACATATCGTGAAAAAACATGAAGTAGTATCGAAATATTGGTAAAAACGAATATATACATACGTAAAACCAGACTACATGAATAACGTGAAAAAAGTCACTATATTACCATATTTGAGGATTTTAACTTCAAATCATAGAGCGAGGTTTCGTATTATTTAGATCAAAGAATAGACATATGCCAATGTTGTTTCAAATACAAATGATAAAAATCAATGTGTTTTCATTAGAATTAACTAAAATGTTCCTGATTTTCCGTTTATATTACCGATGGAAGATGTACACGTAAAACCGCTCTAATCCGGCTGAAACGTCGATATATGCAATAAAAACAGAACTTCTCCCCTTTTAAATATCATACTCGGTATTTTAACGAGAAACAAATAGATGATTGAAAATGAAGTATTTAAGGTTATTTCTGATCAATTATGTGTTTGCATAATTTTTCATGTATATTTAATGAGATAATAACAATAAACTGAAAATTCACAAAAACGTGGAAAAACGGCAAAATATTGCCTAATTCGATTATATTTTCTTTAAATCACATAAAGGAAAAGGGGATGATAAAGGTCAAAATATTGCTAAATTCGATGATTTTTAGTACAAAACAAAATGCAAGAAAACTTGCTTAAAAATGCAAAATTTACGAAATTCTGAGATTTGAAGGCCAAATCACATATCGTGAGAAAACATGAAGTAGTATCGAAATATTGGTAAAAACGAATACATATACGTAAAATCACACTACATGAATAACGTGAAAAAAGTCACTATATTACCATATTTGAGGATTTTAACATCAAATCATAGAGCGAGGTTTCATGTTATTTAGATCCAAGAAAAGACATATGACAATGTTGTTTCAAATACAAATGACAAAAATCAATGTGTTTTCATTAGAATTAACTAAAATGTTCCTGATTTTTCGTTTATATTACCGATGGAAGATGTACACGTAAAACCGCTCTAATCCGGCGGAAACGTCGATATATGCAATAAAAACCGAACTTCTCCCCTTTCCTCAAATTCAAATGATAAAAATCAATGTGTTTTCATTAGAATTAACTAAAATGTTCCTGATTTTCCGTTTATATTACCGATGGAAGATGTACACGTAAAACCGCTCTAATCCGGCTGAAACGTCGATATATGCAATAAAAACAGAACTTCTCCCCTTTCCAATACATTACTCAGTATTTTAACGAGAAACAAATAGATGATTGAAAATGAAGTATTTAAGGTTATTTTCTGATCACTTATGTTTTTGCATAATTTTTATCGTATATTTAATGAATTAATAACAATAAACTGAAATTTCACAAAAACTTGGAAAAACGGCCTAATTCGATGATATTTTGTTTAAATCACATAAAGGAACAGGGGATGATAATGGTCAAAATATTGCTAAATTCGATGATTTTTAGTACAAAAAAAATGCAAGAAAACTTGCTTAAAAATGACAAATTCCCGAAATTCTGAGATTTGAAGGCCAAATCATATATCGTGAGAAAACATGAAGTAGTATCGAAATATTGGTAAAAACGAATATATATACGTAAAATCACACTACATGAATAACGTGAAAAAAGTCACTATATTACCATATTTGAGGATTTTAACTTCAAATCATAGAGCGAGGTTTCGTGTTATTTAGATCAAAGAAAAGACATATGACATTGTTGTTTCAAATACAAATGATAAAAATCAATGTGTTTTCATTAGAATTAACTAAAATGTTCCTGATTTTCCGTTTATATTACCGATGGAAGATGTACACGTAAAACCGCTCTAATCCGGCTGAAACGTCGATATATGCAATAAAAACAGAACTTCTCCCCTTTTAAATATCATACTCGGTATTTTAACGAGAAACAAATAGATGATTGAAAATGAAGTATTTAAGGTTATTTCTGATCAATTATGTGTTTGCATAATTTTTCATGTATATTTAATGAGATAATAACAATAAACTGAAAATTCACAAAAACGTGGAATAACGGCAAAATATTGCCTAATTCGATGATATTTTGTTTAAATCACATAAAGGAAAAGGGGATGATAAAGGTCAAAATATTGCTAAATTCGATGATTTTTAGTACAAAACAAAATGCAAGAAAACTTGCTTAAAATGCAAAATTTACGAAATTCTGAGATTTGAAGGCCAAATCACATATCGTGAGAAAACATGAAGTAGTATCGAAATATTGGTAAAAACGAATATATATACGTAAAATCACACTACATGAATAACGTGAAAAAAGTCACTATATTACCATATTTGAGGATTTTAACTTCAAATCATAGAGCGAGGTTTCGTGTTATTTAGATCCAAGAAAAGACATATGACAATGTTGTTTCATATACAAATGACAAAAATCAATGTGTTTTCATTAGAATTAACTAAAATGTTCCTGATTTTCCGTTTATATTACCGATGGAAGATGTACACGTAAAACCGCTCTAATCCGGCTGAAACGTCGATATATGCAATAAAAACAGAACTTCTCCCCTTTTAAATATCATACTCGGTATTTTAACGAGAAACAAATAGATGATTGAAAATGAAGTATTTAAGGTTATTTCTGATCAATTATGTGTTTGCATAATTTTTCATGTATATTTAATGAGATAATAACAATAAACTGAAAATTCACAAAAACGTGGAATAACGGCAAAATATTGCCTAATTCGATGATATTTTGTTTAAATCACATAAAGGAAAAGGGGATGATAAAGGTCAAAATATTGCTAAATTCGATGATTTTTAGTACAAAACAAAATGCAAGAAAACTTGCTTAAAATGCAAAATTTACGAAATTCTGAGATTTGAAGGCCAAATCACATATCGTGAGAAAACATGAAGTAGTATCGAAATATTGGTAAAAACGAATATATATACGTAAAATCACACTACATGAATAACGTGAAAAAAGTCACTATATTACCATATTTGAGGATTTTAACTTCAAATCATAGAGCGAGGTTTCGTGTTATTTAGATCCAAGAAAAGACATATGACAATGTTGTTTCATATACAAATGACAAAAATCAATGTGTTTTCATTAGAATTAACTAAAATGTTCCTGATTTTCCGTTTATATTACCGATGGAAGATGTACACGTAAAACCGCTCTAATCCGGCTGAAACGTCGATATATGCAATAAAAACAGAACTTCTCCCCTTTTAAATATCATACTCGGTATTTTAACGAGAAACAAATAGATGATTGAAAATGAAGTATTTAAGGTTATTTCTGATCAATTATGTGTTTGCATAATTTTTCATGTATATTTAATGAGATAATAACAATAAACTGAAAATTCACAAAAACGTGGAAAAACGGCAAAATATTGCCTAATTCGATGATATTTTGTTTTAATCACATAAAGGAAAAGGGAATGATAAAGGTCAAAATATTGCTAAATTCGATGATTTTTAGTACAAAACAAAATGCAAGAAAACTTGCTTAAAAATGCAAAATTTACGAAATTCTGAGATTTGAAGGCCAAATCACATATCGTGAGAAAACATGAAGTAGTATCGAAATATTGGTAAAAACGAATATATATACGTAAAATCACACTACATAAATAACGTGAAAAAAGTCACTATATTACCATATTTGAGGATTTTAACTTCAAATCATAGAGCGAGGTTTCGTGTTATTTAGATCCAAGAAAAGACATATGACAATGTTGTTTCAAATACAAATGACAAAAATCAATGTGTTTTCATTAGAATTAACTAAAATGTTCCTGATTTTCCGTTTATATTACCGATGGAAGATGTACACGTAAACCGCTCTAATCCGGCTGAAACGTCGATATATGCAATAAAAACAGAACTTCTCCCCTTTTAAATATCATACTCGGTATTTTAACGAGAAACAAATAGATGATTGAAAATGAAGTATTTAAGGTTATTTCTGATCAATTATGTGTTTGCATAATTTTTCATGTATATTTAATGAGATAATAACAATAAACTGAAAATTCACAAAAAAGGTGAAAAACGGCAAAATATTGCCTAATTCGATGATATTTTGTTTAAATCACATAAAGGAAAAGGGGATGATAAAGGTCAAAATATTGCTAAATACGATGATTTTTAGTACAAAACAAAATGCAAGAAAACTTGCTTAAAAATGCAAAATTTGCGAAATTATGAGATTTGAAGGCCAAATCACATATCGTGAGAAAACATGAAGTAGTATCGAAATATTGGTAAAAACGAATATACATACGTAAAATCACACAACATAAATAACGTGAAAAAAGTCACTATATTACCATATTTGAGGATTTTAACTTCAAATCATAGAGCGAGGTTTCGTGTTATTTAGATCCAAGAAAAGACATATGACAATGTTGTTTCAAATACAAATGACAAAAATCAATGTGTTTTCATTAAAATTAACTAAAATGTTCCTGATTTTCCGTTTATATTACCGATGGAAGATGTACACGTAAAACCGCTCTAATCCGGCTGAAACGTCGATATATGCAATAAAAACAGAACTTCTCCCCTTTTAAATATCATACTCGGTATTTTAACGAGAAACAAATAGATGATTGAAAATGAAGTATTTAAGGTTATTTTTGATCAAATATGTGTTTGCATAATTTTTCATGTATATTTAATGAGATAATAACAATAAACTGAAAATTCACAAAAACGTGGAAAAACGGCAAAATATTGCCTAATTCGATGATATTTTCTTTAAATCACATAAAGGAAAAGGGGATAATAAAGGTCAAAATATTGCTAAATTCGATGATTTTTAGTACAAAACAAAATGCAAGAAAACTTGCTTAAAAATGCAAAATTTGCGAAATTATGAAATTTGAAGGCCAAATCACATATCGTGAGAAAACATGAAGTAGTATCGAAATATTGGTAAAAACGAATATATATATACGTAAAACCAGACTACATGAATAACGTGAAAAAAGTCACTATATTACCATATTTGAGGATTTTAACTTCAAATCATAGAGCGAGGTTTCGTGTTATTTAGATCCAAGAAAAGACATATGACAATGTTGTTTCAAATACAAATGACAAAAATCAATGTGTTTTCATTAGAATTAACTAAAATGTTCCTGATTTTTCGTTTATATTACCGATGGAAGATGTACACGTAAAACCGCTCTAATCCGGCGGAAACGTCGATATATGCAATAAAAACCGAACTTCTCCCCTTTCCTCAAATTCAAATGATAAAAATCAATGTGTTTTCATTAGAATTAACTAAAATGTTCCTGATTTTCCGTTTATATTACCGATGGAAGATGTACACGTAAAACCGCTCTAATCCGGCTGAAACGTCGATATATGCAATAAAAACAGAACTTCTCCCCTTTTAAATATCATACTCGGTATTTTAACGAGAAACAAATAGATGATTGAGAATGAAGTATTTAAGGTTATTTCTGATCAATTATGTGTTTGCATAATTTTTCATGTATATTTAATGAGATAATAACAATAAACTGAAAATTCACAAAAACGTGGAAAAACGGCAAAATATTGCCTAATTCGATGATATTTTCTTTAAATCACATAAAGGAAAAGGGGATAATAAAGGTCAAAATATTGCTAAATTCGATGATTTTTAGTACAAAACAAAATGCAAGAAAACTTGCTTAAAAATGCAAAATTTGCGAAATTATGAAATTTGAAGGCCAAATCACATATCGTGAAAAAACATGAAGTAGTATCGAAATATTGGTAAAAACGAATATATACATACGTAAAACCAGACTACATGAATAACGTGAAAAAAGTCACTATATTACCATATTTGAGGATTTTAACTTCAAATCATAGAGCGAGGTTTCGTATTATTTAGATCAAAGAATAGACATATGCCAATGTTGTTTCAAATACAAATGATAAAAATCAATGTGTTTTTCATTAGAATTAACTAAAATGTTCCTGATTTTCCGTTTATATTACCGATGGAAGATGTACACGTAAAACCGCTCTAATCCGGCTGAAACGTCGATATATGCAATAAAAACAGAACTTCTCCCCTTTCCAATACATTACTCAGTATTTTAACGAGAAACAAATAGATGATTGAAAATGAAGTATTTAAGGTTATTTTCTGATCACTTATGTTTTTGCATAATTTTTATCGTATATTTAATGAATTAATAACAATAAACTGAAATTTCACAAAAACTTGGAAAAACGGCCTAATTCGATGATATTTTGTTTAAATCACATAAAGGAACAGGGGATGATAATGGTCAAAATATTGCTAAATTCGATGATTTTAGTACAAAAAAAATGCAAGAAAACTTGCTTAAAAATGACAAATTCCCGAAATTCTGAGATTTGAAGGCCAAATCATATATCGTGAGAAAACATGAAGTAGTATCGAAATATTGGTAAAAACGAATATATATACGTAAAATCACACTACATGAATAACGTGAAAAAAGTCACTATATTACCATATTTGAGGATTTTAACTTCAAATCATAGAGCGAGGTTTCGTGTTATTTAGATCAAAGAAAAGACATATGACATTGTTGTTTCAAATACAAATGATAAAAATCAATGTGTTTTCATTAGAATTAACTAAAATGTTCCTGATTTTCCGTTTATATTACCGATGGAAGATGTACACGTAAAACCGCTCTAATCCGGCTGAAACGTCGATATATGCAATAAAAACAGAACTTCTCCCCTTTTAAATATCATACTCGGTATTTTAACGAGAAACAAATAGATGATTGAAAATGAAGTATTTAAGGTTATTTCTGATCAATTATGTGTTTGCATAATTTTTCATGTATATTTAATGAGATAATAACAATAAACTGAAAATTCACAAAAACGTGGAATAACGGCAAAATATTGCCTAATTCGATGATATTTTGTTTAAATCACATAAAGGAAAAGGGGATGATAAAGGTCAAAATATTGCTAAATTCGATGATTTTTAGTACAAAACAAAATGCAAGAAAACTTGCTTAAAATGCAAAATTTACGAAATTCTGAGATTTGAAGGCCAAATCACATATCGTGAGAAAACATGAAGTAGTATCGAAATATTGGTAAAAACGAATATATATACGTAAAATCACACTACATGAATAACGTGAAAAAAGTCACTATATTACCATATTTGAGGATTTTAACTTCAAATCATAGAGCGAGGTTTCGTGTTATTTAGATCCAAGAAAAGACATATGACAATGTTGTTTCATATACAAATGACAAAAATCAATGTGTTTTCATTAGAATTAACTAAAATGTTCCTGATTTTCCGTTTATATTACCGATGGAAGATGTACACGTAAAACCGCTCTAATCCGGCTGAAACGTCGATATATGCAATAAAAACAGAACTTCTCCCCTTTTAAATATCATACTCGGTATTTTAACGAGAAACAAATAGATGATTGAAAATGAAGTATTTAAGGTTATTTCTGATCAATTATGTGTTTGCATAATTTTTCATGTATATTTAATGAGATAATAACAATAAACTGAAAATTCACAAAAACGTGGAAAAACGGCAAAATATTGCCTAATTCGATGATATTTTGTTTTAATCACATAAAGGAAAAGGGAATGATAAAGGTCAAAATATTGCTAAATTCGATGATTTTTAGTACAAAACAAAATGCAAGAAAACTTGCTTAAAAATGCAAAATTTACGAAATTCTGAGATTTGAAGGCCAAATCACATATCGTGAGAAAACATGAAGTAGTATCGAAATATTGGTAAAAACGAATATATATACGTAAAATCACACTACATAAATAACGTGAAAAAAGTCACTATATTACCATATTTGAGGATTTTAACTTCAAATCATAGAGCGAGGTTTCGTGTTATTTAGATCCAAGAAAAGACATATGACAATGTTGTTTCAAATACAAATGACAAAAATCAATGTGTTTTCATTAGAATTAACTAAAATGTTCCTGATTTTCCGTTTATATTACCGATGGAAGATGTACACGTAAACCGCTCTAATCCGGCTGAAACGTCGATATATGCAATAAAAACAGAACTTCTCCCCTTTTAAATATCATACTCGGTATTTTAACGAGAAACAAATAGATGATTGAAAATGAAGTATTTAAGGTTATTTCTGATCAATTATGTGTTTGCATAATTTTTCATGTATATTTAATGAGATAATAACAATAAACTGAAAATTCACAAAAAAGGTGAAAAACGGCAAAATATTGCCTTATTCGATGATATTTTGTTTAAATCACATAAAGGAAAAGGGGATGATAAAGGTCAAAATATTGCTAAATACGATGATTTTTAGTACAAAACAAAATGCAAGAAAACTTGCTTAAAAATGCAAAATTTGCGAAATTATGAGATTTGAAGGCCAAATCACATATCGTGAGAAAACATGAAGTAGTATCGAAATATTGGTAAAAACGAATATACATACGTAAAATCACACAACATAAATAACGTGAAAAAAGTCACTATATTACCATATTTGAGGATTTTAACTTCAAATCATAGAGCGAGGTTTCGTGTTATTTAGATCCAAGAAAAGACATATGACAATGTTGTTTCAAATACAAATGACAAAAATCAATGTGTTTTCATTAAAATTAACTAAAATGTTCCTGATTTTCCGTTTATATTACCGATGGAAGATGTACACGTAAAACCGCTCTAATCCGGCTGAAACGTCGATATATGCAATAAAAACAGAA
>NW_027189230.1:289632-421439 GCF_040958095.1 Procambarus clarkii | reverse complement strand
AAATGCAAAATTTGCGAAATTATGAAATTTGAAGGCCAAATCATATATCGTGAGAAAACATGAAGTAGTATCGAAATATTGGTAAAACGAATATATATACGTAAAATCAGACTACATGAATAACGTGAAAAAGTCACTATATTACCATATTTGAGGATTTTAACTTCAAATCATAGAGCGAGGTTTCGTAATATTTAGATCAAAGAAAAGACATGTGACATTGTTGTTTCAAATACAAATGATAAAAATCAATGTGTTTTCATTAGAATTAACTAAAATGTTCCTGATTTTCCGTTTATATTACCGATGGAAGATGTACACGTAAAACCGCTCTAATCCGGCTGAAACGTCGATATATGCAATAAAAACAGAACTTCTCCCCTTTTAAATATCATACTCGGTATTTTAACGAGAAACAAATAGATGATTGAAAATGAAGTATTTAAGGTTATTTCTGATCAATTATGTGTTTGCATAATTTTTCATGTATATTTAATGAAATAATAACAATAAACTGAAAATTCACAAAAACGTGGAATAACGGCAAAATTTTGCCTAATTCGATGATATTTTGTTTAAATCACATAAAGGAAAAGGGGATGATAAAGGTCAAAATATTGCTAAATTCGATGATTTTTAGTACAAAACAAAATGCAAGAAAACTTGCTTAAAATGCAAAATTTACGAAATTCTGAGATTTGAAGGCCAAATCACATATCGTGAGAAAACATGAAGTAGTATCGAAATATTGGTAAAAACGAATATATATACGTAAAATCACACTACATGAATAACGTGAAAAAGTCACTATATTACCATATTTGAGGATTTTAACTTCAAATCATAGAGCGAGGTTTCGTGTTATTTAGATCCAAGAAAAGACATATGACAATGTTGTTTCAAATACAAATGACAAAAATCAATGTGTTTTCATTAGAATTAACTAAAATGTTCCTGATTTTCCGTTTATATTACCGATGGAAGATGTACACGTAAAACCGCTCTAATCCGGCTGAAACGTCGATATATGCAATAAAAACAGAACTTCTCCCCTTTTAAATATCATACTCGGTATTTTAACGAGAAACAAATAGATGATTGAAAATGAAGTATTTAAGGTTATTTCTGATCAATTATGTGTTTGCATAATTTTTCATGTATATTTAATGAGATAATAACAATAAACTGAAAATTCACAAAAACGTGGAAAAACGGCAAAATATTGCCTAATTCGATGATATTTTCTTTAAATCACATAAAGGAAAAGGGGATAATAAAGGTCAAAATATTGCTAAATTCGATGATTTTTAGTACAAAACAAAATGCAAGAAAACTTGCTTAAAAATGCAAAATTTGCGAAATTATGAAATTTGAAGGCCAAATCACATATCGTGAGAAAACATGAAGTAGTATCGAAATATTGGTAAAAACGAATATATATATACGTAAAACCAGACTACATGAATAACGTGAAAAAAGTCACTATATTACCATATTTGAGGATTTTAACTTCAAATCATAGAGCGAGGTTTCGTGTTATTTAGATCCAAGAAAAGACATATGACAATGTTGTTTCAAATACAAATGACAAAAATCAATGTGTTTTCATTAGAATTAACTAAAATGTTCCTGATTTTCCGTTTATATTACCGATGGAAGATGTACACGTAAAACCGCTCTAATCCGGCTGAAACGTCGATATATGCAATAAAAATAGAACTTCTCCCCTTTTAAATATCATACTCGGTATTTTAACGAGAAACAAATAGATGATTGAAAATGAAGTATTTAAGGTTATTTCTGATCAATTATGTGTTTGCATAATTTTTCATGTATATTTAATGAGATAATAACAATAAACTGAAAATTCACAAAAACGTGGAATAACGGCAAAATTTTGCCTAATTCGATGATATTTTTGTTTAAATTACATAAAGGAAAAGGGGATGAAAAAGGTCAAAATATTGCTAAATTCGATGATTTTTAGTACAAAACAAAATGCAAGAAAACTTGCTTAAAAATGCAAAATTTACGAAATTCTGAGATTTGAAGGCCAAATCACATATCGTGAGAAAACATGAAGTAGTATCGAAATATTGGTAATAACGAATATATATACGTAAAATCACACTACATAAATAACGTGAAAAAAGTCACTATATTACCATATTTGAGGATTTTAACTTCAAATCATAGAGCGAGGTTTCGTGTTATTTAGATCCAAGAAAAGACATATGACAATGTTGTTTCAAATACAAATGACAAAAATCAATGTGTTTTCATTAGAATTAACTAAAATGTTCCTGATTTTCCGTTTATATTACCGATGGAAGATGTACACGTAAACCGCTCTAATCCGGCTGAAACGTCGATATATGCAATAAAAACAGAACTTCTCCCCTTTTAAATATCATACTCGGTATTTTAACGAGAAACAAATAGATGATTGAAAATGAAGTATTTAAGGTTATTTCTGATCAATTATGTGTTTGCATAATTTTTCATGTATATTTAATGAGATAATAACAATAAACTGAAAATTCACAAAAAAGGTGAAAAACGGCAAAATATTGCCTAATTCGATGATATTTTGTTTAAATCACATAAAGGAAAAGGGGATGATAAAGGTCAAAATATTGCTAAATACGATGATTTTTAGTACAAAAAAATGCAAGAAAACTTGCTTAAAAATGCAAAATTTGCGAAATTATGAGATTTGAAGGCCAAATCACATATCGTGAGAAAACATGAAGCAGTATCGAAATATTGGTAAAACGAATATATATACGTAAAATCAGACTACATGAATAACGTGAAAAAGTCACTATATTACCATATTTGAGGATTTTAACTTCAAATCATAGAGCGAGGTTTCGTAATATTTAGATCAAAGAAAAGACATGTGACATTGTTGTTTCAAATACAAATGATAAAAATCAATGTGTTTTCATTAGAATTAACTAAAATGTTCCTGATTTTCCGTTTATATTACCGATGGAAGATGTACACGTAAAACCGCTCTAATCCGGCTGAAACGTCGATATATGCAATAAAAACAGAACTTCTCCCCTTTTAAATATCATACTCGGTATTTTAACGAGAAACAAATAGATGATTGAAAATGAAGTATTTAAGGTTATTTCTGATCAATTATGTGTTTGCATAATTTTTCATGTATATTTAATGAAATAATAACAATAAACTGAAAATTCACAAAAACGTGGAATAACGGCAAAATTTTGCCTAATTCGATGATATTTTGTTTAAATCACATAAAGGAAAAGGGGATGATAAAGGTCAAAATATTGCTAAATTCGATGATTTTTAGTACAAAACAAAATGCAAGAAAACTTGCTTAAAATGCAAAATTTACGAAATTCTGAGATTTGAAGGCCAAATCACATATCGTGAGAAAACATGAAGTAGTATCGAAATATTGGTAAAAACGAATATATATACGTAAAATCACACTACATGAATAACGTGAAAAAAGTCACTATATTACCATATTTGAGGATTTTAACTTCAAATCATAGAGCGAGGTTTCGTGTTATTTAGATCCAAGAAAAGACATATGACAATGTTGTTTCAAATACAAATGACAAAAATCAATGTGTTTTCATTAGAATTAACTAAAATGTTCCTGATTTTCCGTTTATATTACCGATGGAAGATGTACACGTAAAACCGCTCTAATCCGGCTGAAACGTCGATATATGCAATAAAAACAGAACTTCTCCCCTTTTAAATATCATACTCGGTATTTTAACGAGAAACAAATAGATGATTGAAAATGAAGTATTTAAGGTTATTTCTGATCAATTATGTGTTTGCATAATTTTTCATGTATATTTAATGAGATAATAACAATAAACATAAAATTCACAAAAACGTGGAAAAACGGCAAAATATTGCCTAATTCGATGATATTTTCTTTAAATCACATAAAGGAAAAGGGGATAATAAAGGTCAAAATATTGCTAAATTCGATGATTTTTAGTACAAAACAAAATGCAAGAAAACTTGCTTAAAAATGCAAAATTTGCGAAATTATGAAATTTGAAGGCCAAATCACATATCGTGAAAAAACATGAAGTAGTATCGAAATATTGGTAAAAACGAATGTATATATACGTAAAACCAGACTACATGAATAACGTGAAAAAAGTCACTATATTACCATATTTGAGGATTTTAACTTCAAATCATGGAGCGAGGTTTCGTATTATTTAGATCAAAGAATAGACATATGCCAATGTTGTTTCAAATACAAATGATAAAAATCAATGTGTTTTCATTAGAATTAACTAAAATGTTCCTGATTTTCCGTTTATATTACCGATGGAAGATGTACACGTAAAACCGCTCTAATCCGGCTGAAACGTCGATATATGCAATAAAAACAGAACTTCTCCCCTTTTAAATATCATACTCGGTATTTTAACGAGAAACAAATAGATGATTGAAAAAGAAGTATTTAAGGTTATTTCTGATCAATTATGTGTTTGCATAATTTTTCATGTATATTTAATGAGATAATAACAATAAACTAAAAATTCACAAAAACGTGGAATAACGGCAAAATTTTGCCTAATTCGATGATATTTTGTTTAAATCACATAAAGGAAAAGGGGATGATAAAGGTCAAAATATTGCTAAATTCGATGATTTTTAGTACAAAACAAAATGCAAGAAAACTTGCTTAAAATGCAAAATTTACGAAATTCTGAGATTTGAAGGCCAAATCACATATCGTGAGAAAACATGAAGTAGTATCGAAATATTGGTAAAAACGAATATATATACGTAAAATCACACTACATGAATAACGTGAAAAAAGTCACTATATTACCATATTTGAGGATTTTAACTTCAAATCATAGAGCGAGGTTTCGTGTTATTTAGATCCAAGAAAAGACATATGACAATGTTGTTTCAAATACAAATGACAAAAATCAATGTGTTTTCATTAAAATTAACTAAAATGTTCCTGATTTTCCGTTTATATTACCGATGGAAGATGTACACGTAAAACCGCTCTAATCCGGCTGAAACGTCGATATATGCAATAAAAACAGAACTTCTCCCCTTTTAAATATCATACTCGGTATTTTAACGAGAAACAAATAGATGATTGAAAATGAAGTATTTAAGGTTATTTTTTATCAAATATGTGTTTGCATAATTTTTCATGTATATTTAATGAGATAATAACAATAAACTGAAAATTCACAAAAACGTGGAAAAACGGCAAAATATTGCCTAATTCGATGATATTTTCTTTAAATCACATAAAGGAAAAGGGGATAATAAAGGTCAAAATATTGCTAAATTCGATGATTTTTAGTACAAAACAAAATGCAAGAAAACTTGCTTATAAATGCAAAATTTGCGAAATTATGAAATTTGAAGGCCAAATCATATATCGTGAGAAAACATGAAGTAGTATCGAAATATTGGTAAAACGAATATATATACGTAAAATCAGACTACATGAATAACGTGAAAAAGTCACTATATTACCATATTTGAGGATTTTAACTTCAAATCATAGAGCGAGGTTTCGTAATATTTAGATCAAAGAAAAGACATGTGACATTGTTGTTTCAAATACAAATGATAAAAATCAATGTGTTTTCATTAGAATTAACTAAAATGTTCCTGATTTTCCGTTTATATTACCGATGGAAGATGTACACGTAAAACCGCTCTAATCCGGCTGAAACGTCGATATATGCAATAAAAACAGAACTTCTCCCCTTTTAAATATCATACTCGGTATTTTAACGAGAAACAAATAGATGATTGAAAATGAAGTATTTAAGGTTATTTCTGATCAATTATGTGTTTGCATAATTTTTCATGTATATTTAATGAGATAATAACAATAAACTGAAAATTCACAAAAACGTGGAATAACGGCAAAATTTTGCCTAATTCGATGATATTTTGTTTAAATCACATAAAGGAAAAGGGGATGATAAAGGTCAAAATATTGCTAAATTCGATGATTTTTAGTACAAAACAAAATGCAAGAAAACTTGCTTAAAATGCAAAATTTACGAAATTCTGAGATTTGAAGGCCAAATCACATATCGTGAGAAAACATGAAGTAGTATCGAAATATTGGTAAAAACGAATATATATACGTAAAATCACACTACATGAATAACGTGAAAAAAGTCACTATATTACCATATTTGAGGATTTTAACTTCAAATCATAGAGCGAGGTTTCGTGTTATTTAGATCCAAGAAAAGACATATGACAATGTTGTTTCAAATACAAATGACAAAAATCAATGTGTTTTCATTAGAATTAACTAAAATGTTCCTGATTTTCCGTTTATATTACCGATGGAAGATGTACACGTAAAACCGCTCTAATCCGGCTGAAACGTCGATATATGCAATAAAAACAGAACTTCTCCCCTTTTAAATATCATACTCGGTATTTTAACGAGAAACAAATAGATGATTGAAAATGAAGTATTTAAGGTTATTTCTGATCAATTATGTGTTTGCATAATTTTTCATGTATATTTAATGAGATAATAACAATAAACTGAAAATTCACAAAAACGTGGAAAAACAGCAAAATATTGCCTAATTCGATGATATTTTCTTTAAATCACATAAAGGAAAAGGGGATGATAAAGGTCAAAATATTGCTAAATTCGATGATTTTTAGTACAAAACAAAATGCAAGAAAACTTGCTTAAAAATGCAAAATTTGCGAAATTATGAAATTTGAAGGCCAAATCATATATCGTGAGAAAACATGAAGTAGTATCGAAATATTGGTAAAACGAATATATATACGTAAAATCAGACTACATGAATAACGTGAAAAAGTCACTATATTACCATATTTGAGGATTTTAACTTCAAATCATAGAGCGAGGTTTCGTAATATTTAGATCAAAGAAAAGACATGTGACATTGTTGTTTCAAATACAAATGATAAAAATCAATGTGTTTTCATTAGAATAAACTAAAATGTTCCTGATTTTCCGTTTATATTACCGATGGAAGATGTACACGTAAAACCGCTCTAATCCGGCTGAAACTTCGATATATGCAATAAAAACAGAACTTCTCCCTTTTTAAATATTCATACTCGGTATTTTAACGAGAAACAAATAGATGATTGAAAATGAAGTATTTAAGGTTATTTCTGATCAATTATGTGTTTGCATAATTTTTCATGTATATTTAATGAGATAATAACAATAAACTGAAAATTCACAAAAACGTGGAATAACGGCAAAATTTTGCCTAATTCGATGATATTTTGTTTAAATCACATAAAGGAAAAGGGGATGATAAAGGTCAAAATATTGCTAAATTCGATGATTTTTAGTACAAAACAAAATGCAAGAAAACTTGCTTAAAATGCAAAATTTACGAAATTCTGAGATTTGAAGGCCAAATCACATATCGTGAGAAAACATGAAGTGGTATCGAAATATTGGTAAAAACGAATATATATACGTAAAATCACACTACATGAATAACGTGAAAAAAGTCACTATATTACCATATTTGAGGATTTTAACTTCAAATCATAGAGCGAGGTTTCGTGTTATTTAGATCCAAGAAAAGACATATGACAATATTGTTTCAAATACAAATGACAAAAATCAATGTGTTTTCATTAAAATTAACTAAAATGTTCCTGATTTTCCGTTTATATTACCGATGGAAGATGTACACGTAAAACCGCTCTAATCCGGCTGAAACGTCGATATATGCAATAAAAACAGAACTTCTCCCCTTTTAAATATCATACTCGGTATTTTAACGAGAAACAAATAGATGATTGAAAATGAAGTATTTAAGGTTATTTTTGATCAAATATGTGTTTGCATAATTTTTCATGTATATTTAATGAGATAATAACAATAAACTGAAAATTCACAAAAACGTGGAAAAACGGCAAAATATTGCCTAATTCGATGATATTTTCTTTAAATCACATAAAGGAAAAGGGGATAATAAAGGTCAAAATATTGCTAAGTTCGATGATTTTTAGTACAAAACAAAATGCAAGAAAACTTTCTTAAAAATGCAAAATTTGCGAAATTATGAAATTTGAAGGCCAAATCACATATCGTGAGAAAACATGAAGTAGTATCGAAATATTGGTAAAAACGAATATATATATACGTAAAACCAGACTACATGAATAACGTGAAAAAAGTCACTATATTACCATATTTGAGGATTTTAACTTCAAATCATAGAGCGAGGTTTCGTGTTATTTAGATCCAAGAAAAGACATATGACAATGTTGTTTCAAATACAAATGACAAAAATCAATGTGTTTTCATTAGAATTAACTAAAATGTTCCTGATTTTCCGTTTATATTACCGATGGAAGATGTACACGTAAAACCGCTCTAATCCGGCTGAAACGTCGATATATGCAATAAAAATAGAACTTCTCCCCTTTTAAATATCATACTCGGTATTTTAACGAGAAACAAATAGATGATTGAAAACGAAGTATTTAAGGTTATTTCTGATCAATTATGTGTTTGCATAATTTTTCATGTATATTTAATGAGATAATAACAATAAACTGAAAATTCACAAAAACGTGGAATAACGGCAAAATTTTGCCTAATTCGATGATATTTTGTTTAAATTACATAAAGGAAAAGGGGATGAAAAAGGTCAAAATATTGCTAAATTCGATGATTTTTAGTACAAAACAAATTGCAAGAAAACTTGCTTAAAAATGCAAAATTTGCGAAATTATGAGATTTGAAGGCCAAATCACATATCGTGAGAAAACATGAAGTAGTATCGAAATATTGGTAAAAACGAATATACATACGTAAAATCACACAACATAAATAACGTGAAAAAAGTCACTATATTACCATATTTGAGGATTTTAACTTCAAATCATAGAGCGAGGTTTCGTGTTATTTAGATCCAAGAAAAGACATATGACAATGTTGTTTCAAATACAAATGACAAAAATCAATGTGTTTTCATTAAAATTAACTAAAATGTTCCTGATTTTCCGTTTATATTACCGATGGAAGATGTACACGTAAAACCGCTCTAATCCGGCTGAAACGTCGATATATGCAATAAAAACAGAACTTCTCCCCCTTTAAATATCATACTCGGTATTTTAACGAGAAACAAATAGATGATTGAAAATGAAGTATTTAAGGTTATTTTTGATCAAATATGTGTTTGCATAATTTTTCATGTATATTTAATGAGATAATAACAATAAACTGAAAATTCACAAAAACGTGGAAAAACGGCAAAATATTGCCTAATTCGATGATATTTTCTTTAAATCACATAAAGGAAAAGGGGATAATAAAGGTCAAAATATTGCTAAATTCGATGATTTTTAGTACAAAACAAAATGCAAGAAAACTTGCTTAAAAATGCAAAATTTGCGAAATTATGAAATTTGAAGGCCAAATCACATATCGTGAGAAAACATGAAGTAGTATCGAAATATTGGTAAAAACGAATATATATATACGTAAAACCAGACTACATGAATAACGTGAAAAAAGTCACTATATTACCATATTTGAGGATTTTAACTTCAAATCATAGAGCGAGGTTTCGTGTTATTTAGATCCAAGAAAAGACATATGACAATGTTGTTTCAAATACAAATGACAAAAATCAATGTGTTTTCATTAGAATTAACTAAAATGTTCCTGATTTTCCGTTTATATTACCGATGGAAGATGTACACGTAAAACCGCTCTAATCCGGCTGAAACGTCGATATATGCAATAAAAATAGAACTTCTCCCCTTTTAAATATCATACTCGGTATTTTAACGAGAAACAAATAGATGATTGAAAATGAAGTATTTAAGGTTATTTCTGATCAATTATGTGTTTGCATAATTTTTCATGTATATTTAATGAGATAATAACAATAAACTGAAAATTCACAAAAACGTGGAATAACGGCAAAATTTTGCCTAATTCGATGATATTTTGTTTAAATTACATAAAGGAAAAGGGGATGAAAAAGGTCAAAATATTGCTAAATTCGATGATTTTTAGTACAAAACAAAATGCAAGAAAACTTGCTTAAAAATGCAAAATTTACGAAATTCTGAGATTTGAAGGCCAAATCACATATCATGAGAAAACATGAAGTAGTATCGAAATATTGGTAATAACGAATATATATACGTAAAATCACACTACATAAATAACGTGAAAAAAGTCACTATATTACCATATTTGAGGATTTTAACTTCAAATCATAGAGCGAGGTTTCGTGTTATTTAGATCCAAGAAAAGACATATGACAATGTTGTTTCAAATACAAATGACAAAAATCAATGTGTTTTCATTAGAATTAACTAAAATGTTCCTGATTTTCCGTTTATATTACCGATGGAAGATGTACACGTAAACCGCTCTAATCCGGCTGAAACGTCGATATATGCAATAAAAACAGAACTTCTCCCCTTTTAAATATCATACTCGGTATTTTAACGAGAAACAAATAGATGATTGAAAATGAAGTATTTAAGGTTATTTCTGATCAATTATGTGTTTGCATAATTTTTCATGTATATTTAATGAGATAATAACAATAAACTGAAAATTCACAAAAAAGGTGAAAAACGGCAAAATATTGCCTAATTCGATGATATTTTGTTTAAATCACATAAAGGAAAAGGGGATGATAAAGGTCAAAATATTGCTAAATACGATGATTTTTAGTACAAAAAAATGCAAGAAAACTTGCTTAAAAATGCAAAATTTGCGAAATTATGAGATTTGAAGGCCAAATCACATATCGTGAGAAAACATGAAGTAGTATCGAAATATTGGTAAAAACGAATATACATACGTAAAATCACACAACATAAATAACGTGAAAAAGTCACTATATTACCATATTTGAGGATTTTAACTTCAAATCATAGAGCGAGGTTTCGTGTTATTTAGATCCAAGAAAAGACATATGACAATGTTGTTTCAAATACAAATGACAAAAATCAATGTGTTTTCATTAAAATTAACTAAAATGTTCCTGATTTTCCGTTTATATTACCGATGGAAGATGTACACGTAAAACCGCTCTAATCCGGCTGAAACGTCGATATATGCAATAAAAACAGAACTTCTCCCCTTTTAAATATCATACTCGGTATTTTAACGAGAAACAAATAGATGATTGAAAATGAAGTATTTAAGGTTATTTCTGATCAATTATGTGTTTGCATAATTTTTCATGTATATTTAATGAGATAATAACAATAAACTGAAAATTCACAAAAACGTGGAAAAACAGCAAAATATTGCCTAATTCGATGATATTTTCTTTAAATCACATAAAGGAAAAAGGGATAAAAAAGGTCAAAATATTGCTAAATTCGATGATTTTTAGTACAAAACAAAATGCAAGAAAACTTGCTTAAAAATGCAAAATTTGCGAAATTATGAAATTTGAAGGCCAAATCATATATCGTGAGAAAACATGAAGTGGTATCGAAATATTGGTAAAAACGAATATATATACGTAAAATCACACTACATGAATAACGTGAAAAAAGTCACTATATTACCATATTTGAGGATTTTAACTTCAAATCATAGAGCGAGGTTTCGTGTTATTTAGATCCAAGAAAAGACATATGACAATGTTGTTTCAAATACAAATGACAAAAATCAATGTGTTTTCATTAAAATTAACTAAAATGTTCCTGATTTTCCGTTTATATTACCGATGGAAGATGTACACGTAAAACCGCTCTAATCCGGCTGAAACGTCGATATATGCAATAAAAACAGAACTTCTCCCCTTTTAAATATCATACTCGGTATTTTAACGAGAAACAAATAGATGATTGAAAATGAAGTATTTAAGGTTATTTTTGATCAAATATGTGTTTGCATAATTTTTCATGTATATTTAATGAGATAATAACAATAAACTGAAAATTCACAAAAACGTGGAAAAACGGCAAAATATTGCCTAATTCGATGATATTTTCTTTAAATCACATAAAGGAAAAGGGGATAATAAAGGTCAAAATATTGCTAAGTTCGATGATTTTTAGTACAAAACAAAATGCAAGAAAACTTTCTTAAAAATGCAAAATTTGCGAAATTATGAAATTTGAAGGCCAAATCACATATCGTGAGAAAACATGAAGTAGTATCGAAATATTGGTAAAAACGAATATATATATACGTAAAACCAGACTACATGAATAACGTGAAAAAAGTCACTATATTACCATATTTGAGGATTTTAACTTCAAATCATAGAGCGAGGTTTCGTGTTATTTAGATCCAAGAAAAGACATATGACAATGTTGTTTCAAATACAAATGACAAAAATCAATGTGTTTTCATTAGAATTAACTAAAATGTTCCTGATTTTCCGTTTATATTACCGATGGAAGATGTACACGTAAAACCGCTCTAATCCGGCTGAAACGTCGATATATGCAATAAAAATAGAACTTCTCCCCTTTTAAATATCATACTCGGTATTTTAACGAGAAACAAATAGATGATTGAAAACGAAGTATTTAAGGTTATTTCTGATCAATTATGTGTTTGCATAATTTTTCATGTATATTTAATGAGATAATAACAATAAACTGAAAATTCACAAAAACGTGGAATAACGGCAAAATTTTGCCTAATTCGATGATATTTTGTTTAAATTACATAAAGGAAAAGGGGATGAAAAGGTCAAAATATTGCTAAATTCGATGATTTTTAGTACAAAACAAATTGCAAGAAAACTTGCTTAAAAATGCAAAATTTGCGAAATTATGAGATTTGAAGGCCAAATCACATATCGTGAGAAAACATGAAGTAGTATCGAAATATTGGTAAAAACGAATATACATACGTAAAATCACACAACATAAATAACGTGAAAAAAGTCACTATATTACCATATTTGAGGATTTTAACTTCAAATCATAGAGCGAGGTTTCGTGTTATTTAGATCCAAGAAAAGACATATGACAATGTTGTTTCAAATACAAATGACAAAAATCAATGTGTTTTCATTAAAATTAACTAAAATGTTCCTGATTTTCCGTTTATATTACCGATGGAAGATGTACACGTAAAACCGCTCTAATCCGGCTGAAACGTCGATATATGCAATAAAAACAGAACTTCTCCCCTTTTAAATATCATACTCGGTATTTTAACGAGAAACAAATAGATGATTGAAAATGAAGTATTTAAGGTTATTTTTGATCAAATATGTGTTTGCATAATTTTTCATGTATATTTAATGAGATAATAACAATAAACTGAAAATTCACAAAAACGTGGAAAAACGGCAAAATATTGCCTAATTCGATGATATTTTCTTTAAATCACATAAAGGAAAAGGGGATAATAAAGGTCAAAATATTGCTAAATTCGATGATTTTTAGTACAAAACAAAATGCAAGAAAACTTGCTTAAAAATGCAAAATTTGCGAAATTATGAAATTTGAAGGCCAAATCACATATCGTGAGAAAACATGAAGTAGTATCGAAATATTGGTAAAAACGAATATATATATACGTAAAACCAGACTACATGAATAACGTGAAAAAAGTCACTATATTACCATATTTGAGGATTTTAACTTCAAATCATAGAGCGAGGTTTCGTGTTATTTAGATCCAAGAAAAGACATATGACAATGTTGTTTCAAATACAAATGACAAAAATCAATGTGTTTTCATTAGAATTAACTAAAATGTTCCTGATTTTCCGTTTATATTACCGATGGAAGATGTACACGTAAAACCGCTCTAATCCGGCTGAAACGTCGATATATGCAATAAAAATAGAACTTCTCCCCTTTTAAATATCATACTCGGTATTTTAACGAGAAACAAATAGATGATTGAAAATGAAGTATTTAAGGTTATTTCTGATCAATTATGTGTTTGCATAATTTTTCATGTATATTTAATGAGATAATAACAATAAACTGAAAATTCACAAAAACGTGGAATAACGGCAAAATTTTGCCTAATTCGATGATATTTTGTTTAAATTACATAAAGGAAAAGGGGATGATAAAGGTCAAAATATTGCTAAATTCGATGATTTTTAGTACAAAACAAAATGCAAGAAAACTTGCTTAAAAATGCAAAATTTACGAAATTCTGAGATTTGAAGGCCAAATCACATATCGTGAGAAAACATGAAGTAGTATCGAAATATTGGTAATAACGAATATATATACGTAAAATCACACTACATGAATAACGTGAAAAAAGTCACTATATTACCATATTTGAGGATTTTAACTTCAAATCATAGAGCGAGGTTTCGTGTTATTTAGATCCAAGAAAAGACATATGACAATGTTGTTTCAAATACAAATGACAAAAATCAATGTGTTTTCATTAGAATTAACTAAAATGTTCCTGATTTTCCGTTTATATTACCGATGGAAGATGTACACGTAAACCGCTCTAATCCGGCTGAAACGTCGATATATGCAATAAAAACAGAACTTCTCCCCTTTTAAATATCATACTCGGTATTTTAACGAGAAACAAATAGATGATTGAAAATGAAGTATTTAAGGTTATTTCTGATCAATTATGTGTTTGCATAATTTTTCATGTATATTTAATGAGATAATAACAATAAACTGAAAATTCACAAAAAAGGTGAAAAACGGCAAAATATTGCCTAATTCGATGATATTTTGTTTAAATCACATAAAGGAAAAGGGGATGATAAAGGTCAAAATATTGCTAAATACGATGATTTTTAGTACAAACAAAATGCAAGAAAACTTGCTTAAAAATGCAAAATTTGCGAAATTATGAGATTTGAAGGCCAAATCACATATCGTGAGAAAACATGAAGTAGTATCGAAATATTGGTAAAAACGAATATACATACGTAAAATCACACAACATAAATAACGTGAAAAAGTCACTATATTACCATATATGAGGATTTTAACTTCAAATCATAGAGCGAGGTTTCGTGTTATTTAGATCCAAGAAAAGACATATGACAATGTTGTTTCAAATACAAATGACAAAAATCAATGTGTTTTCATTAAAATTAACTAAAATGTTCCTGATTTTCCGTTTATATTACCGATGGAAGATGTACACGTAAAACCGCTCTAATCCGGCTTGAAACGTCGATATATGCAATAAAAACAGAACTTCTCCCCTTTTCCAATATCATTACTCAGTATTTTAACGAGAAACAAATAGATGATTGAAAATGAAGTATTTAAGGTTATTTCTGATCACTTATGTGTTTGCATAATTTTTATCGTATATTTAATGAGATAATTAACAATAAACTGAAATTTCACAAAAACGTGGAAAAACGGCCTAATTCGATGATATTTTGTTTAAATCACATAAAGGAAAAAGGGGATAATAAAGGTCAAAATATTGCTAAATTCGATGATTTTTAGTACAAAACAAAATGCAAGAAAACTTGCTTAAAAATGCAAAATTTCCGAAATTCTGAGATTTGAAGGCCAAATCATATATCGTGAGAAAACATGAAGTAGTATCGAAATATTGGTAAAAACGAATATATATACGTAAAATCAGACTACATGAATAACGTGAAAAAGTCACTATATTACCATATTTGAGGATTTTAACTTCAAATCATAGAGCGAGGTTTCGTAATATTTAGATCAAAGAAAAGACATGACATTGTTGTTTCAAATACAAATGATAAAAATCAATGTGTTTTCATTAGAAATAACTAAAATGTTCCTGATTTTCCGTTTATATTACCGATGGAAGATGTACACGTAAAACCGCTCTTATCCGGCTGAAACGTCGATATATGCAATAAAAACAGAACTTCTCCCCTTTTAAATATCATACTCGGTATTTTAACGAGAAACAAATAGATGATTGAAAATGAAGTATTTAAGGTTATTTCTGATCAATTATGTGTTTGCATAATTTTTCATGTATATTTAATGAGATAATAACAATAAACTGAAAATTCACAAAAACGTGGAATAACGGCAAAATATTGCCTAATTCGATGATATTTTGTTTAAATCACATAAAGGAAAAGGGGATGATAAAGGTCAAAATATTGCTAAATTCGATGATTTTTAGTACAAAACAAAATGCAAGAAAACTTGCTTAAAATGCAAAATTTACGAAATTCTGAGATTTGAAGGCCAAATCACATATCGTGAGAAAACATGAAGTAGTATCGAAATATTGGTAAAAACGAATATATATACGTAAAATCACACTACATGAATAACGTGAAAAAAGTCACTATATTACCATATTTGAGGATTTTAACTTCAAATCATAGAGCGAGGTTTCGTGTTATTTAGATCCAAGAAAAGACATATGACAATGTTGTTTCAAATACAAATGACAAAAATCAATGTGTTTTCATTAGAATTAACTAAAATGTTCCTGATTTTCCGTTTATATTACCGATGGAAGATGTACACATAAAACCGCTCTAATCCGGCTGAAACGTCGATATATGCAATAAAAACAGAACTTCTCCCCTTTTAAATATCATACTCGGTATTTTAACGAGAAACAAATAGATGATTGAAAATGAAGTATTTAAGGTTATTTCTGATCAATTATGTGTTTGCATAATTTTTCATGTATATTTAATGAGATAATAACAATAAACATAAAATTCACAAAAACGTGGAAAAACGGCAAAATATTGCCTAATTCGATGATATTTTCTTTAAATCACATAAAGGAAAAGGGGATAATAAAGGTCAAAATATTGCTAAATTCGATGATTTTTAGTACAAAACAAAATGCAAGAAAACTTGCTTAAAAATGCAAAATTTGCGAAATTATGAAATTTGAAGGCCAAATCACATATCGTGAAAAAACATGAAGTAGTATCGAAATATTGGTAAAAACGAATATATATATACGTAAAACCAGACTACATGAATAACGTGAAAAAAGTCACTATATTACCATATTTGAGGATTTTAACTTCAAATCATAGAGCGAGGTTTCGTATTATTTAGATCAAAGAATAGACATATGCCAATGTTGTTTCAAATACAAATGATAAAAATCAATGTGTTTTCATTAGAATTAACTAAAATGTTCCTGATTTTCCGTTTATATTACCTATGGAAGATGTACACGTAAAACCGCTCTTATCCGGCTGAAACGTCGATATATGCAATAAAAACAGAACTTCTCCCCTTTTAAATATCATACTCGGTATTTTAACGAGAAACAAATAGATGATTGAAAATGAAGTATTTAAGGTTATTTCTGATCAATTCTGTGTTTGCATAATTTTTCATGTATATTTAATGAGATAATAACAATAAACATAAAATTCACAAAAACGTGGAAAAACGGCAAAATATTGCCTAATTCGATGATATTTTGTTTAAATCACATAAAGGAAAAGGGGATAATAAAGGTCAAAATATTGCTAAATTCGATGATTTTTAGTACGAAACAAAATGCAAGAAAACTTGCTTAAAAATGCAAAATTTACAAAATTCTGAGATTTGAAGGCCAAATCACATATCGTGAGAAAACATGAAGTAGTATCGAAATATTGGTAAAAACGAATATATATACGTAAAATCACACTACATAAATAACGTGAAAAAAGTCACTATATTACCATATTTGAGGATTTTAACTTCAAATTATAGAGCGAGGTTTCGTGTTATTTAGATCCAAGAAAAGACATATGACAATGTTGTTTCAAATACAAATGACAAAAATCAATGTGTTTTCATTAGAATTAACTAAAATGTTCCTGATTTTCCGTTTATATTACCGATGGAAGATGTACACGTAAACCGCTCTAATCCGGCTGAAACGTCGATATATGCAATAAAAACAGAACTTCTCCCCTTTTAAATATCATACTCGGTATTTTAACGAGAAACAAATAGATGATTGAAAATGAAGTATTTAAGGTTATTTCTGATCAATTATGTGTTTGCATAATTTTTCATGTATATTTAATGAGATAATAACAATAAACTGAAAATTCACAAAAAAGGTGAAACGGCAAAATATTGCCTAATTCGATGATATTTTGTTTAAATCACATAAAGGAAAAGGGGATGATAAAGGTCAAAATATTGCTAAATTCGATGATTTTTAGTACAAAACAAAATGCAAGAAAACTTGCTTAAAAATGCAAAATTTGCGAAATTATGAGATTTGAAGGCCAAATCACATATCGTGAGAAAACATGAAGTAGTATCGAAATATTGGTAAAAACGAATATACATACGTAAAATCACACTACATAAATAACGTGAAAAAGTCACTATATTACCATATTTGAGGATTTTAACTTCAAATCATAGAGCGAGGTTTCGTGTTATTTAGATCCAAGAAAAGACATATGACAATGTTGTTTCAAATACAAATGACAAAAATCAATGTGTTTTCATTAAAATTAACTAAAATGTTCCTGATTTTCCGTTTATATTACCGATGGAAGATGTACACGTAAAACCGCTCTAATCCGGCTGAAACGTCGATATATGCAATAAAAACAGAACTTCTCCCCTTTTAAATATCATACTCGGTATTTTAACGAGAAACAAATAGATGATTGAAAATGAAGTATTTAAGGTTATTTCTGATCAATTATGTGTTTGCATAATTTTTCATGTATATTTAATGAGATAATAACAATAAACATAAAATTCACAAAAACGTGGAAAAACGGCAAAATATTGCCTAATTCGATGATATTTTCTTTAAATCACATAAAGGAAAAGGGGATAATAAAGGTCAAAATATTGCTAAATTCGATGATTTTTAGTACAAAACAAAATGCAAGAAAACTTGCTTAAAATGCAAAATTTGCGAAATTATGAAATTTGAAGGCCAAATCACATATCGTGAAAAAACATGAAGTAGTATCGAAATATTGGTAAAAACGAATATATATATACGTAAAACCAGACTACATGAATAACGTGAAAAAAGTCACTATATTACCATATTTGAGGATTTTAACTTCAAATCATAGAGCGAGGTTTCGTATTATTTAGATCAAAGAATAGACATATGCCAATGTTGTTTCAAATACAAATGATAAAAATCAATGTGTTTTCATTAGAATTAACTAAAATGTTCCTGATTTTCCGTTTATATTACCGATGGAAGATGTACACGTAAAACCGCTCTTATCCGGCTGAAACGTCGATATATGCAATAAAAACAGAACTTCTCCCCTTTTAAATATCATACTCGGTATTTTAACGAGAAACAAATAGATGATTGAAAATGAAGTATTTAAGGTTATTTCTGATCAATTATGTGTTTGCATAATTTTTCATGTATATTTAATGAGATAATAACAATAAACTGAAAATTTACAAAAACGTGGAATAACGGCAAAATATTGCCTAATTCGATGATATTTTGTTTAAATCACATAAAGGAAAAGGGGATGATAAAGGTCAAAATATTGCTAAATTCGATGATTTTTAGTACAAAACAAAATGCAAGAAAACTTGCTTAAAATGCAAAATTTACGAAATTCTGAGATTTGAAGGCCAAATCACATATCGTGAGAAAACATGAAGTAGTATCGAAATATTGGTAAAAACGAATATACATACGTAAAATCACACTACATAAATAACGTGAAAAAAGTCACTATATTACCATATTTGAGGATTTTAACTTCAAATCATAGAGCGAGGTTTCGTGTTATTTAGATCCAAGAAAAGACATATGACAATGTTGTTTCAAATACAAATGACAAAAATCAATGTGTTTTCATTAAAATTAACTAAAATGTTCCTGATTTTCCGTTTATATTACCGATGGAAGATGTACACGTAAAACCGCTCTAATCCGGCTGAAACGTCGATATATGCAATAAAAACAGAACTTCTCCCCTTTTAAATATCATACTCGGTATTTTAACGAGAAACAAATAGATGATTGAAAATGAAGTATTTAAGGTTATTTCTGATCAATTATGTGTTTGCATAATTTTTCATGTATATTTAATGAGATAATAACAATAAACATAAAATTCACAAAAACGTGGAAAAACGGCAAAATATTGCCTAATTCGATGATATTTTCTTTAAATCACATAAAGGAAAAGGGGATAATAAAGGTCAAAATATTGCTAAATTCGATGATTTTTAGTACAAAACAAAATGCAAGAAAACTTGCTTAAAAATGCAAAATTTGCGAAATTATGAAATTTGAAGGCCAAATCACATATCGTGAAAAAACATGAAGTAGTATCGAAATATTGGTAAAAACGAATATATATATACGTAAAACCAGACTACATGAATAACGTGAAAAAAGTCACTATATTACCATATTTGAGGATTTTAACTTCAAATCATAGAGCGAGGTTTCGTATTATTTAGATCAAAGAATAGACATATGCCAATGTTGTTTCAAATACAAATGATAAAAATCAATGTGTTTTCATTAGAATTAACTAAAATGTTCCTGATTTTCCGTTTATATTACCGATGGAAGATGTACACGTAAAACCGCTCTTATCCGGCTGAAACGTCGATATATGCAATAAAAACAGAACTTCTCCCCTTTTAAATATCATACTCGGTATTTTAACGAGAAACAAATAGATGATTGAAAATGAAGTATTTAAGGTTATTTCTGATCAATTATGTGTTTGCATAATTTTTCATGTATATTTAATGAGATAATAACAATAAACTGAAAATTTACAAAAACGTGGAATAACGGCAAAATATTGCCTAATTCGATGATATTTTGTTTAAATCACATAAAGGAAAAGGGGATGATAAAGGTCAAAATATTGCTAAATTCGATGATTTTTAGTACAAAACAAAATGCAAGAAAACTTGCTTAAAATGCAAAATTTACGAAATTCTGAGATTTGAAGGCCAAATCACATATCGTGAGAAAACATGAAGTAGTATCGAAATATTGGTAAAAACGAATATATATACGTAAAATCACACTACATGAATAACGTGAAAAAAGTCACTATATTACCATATTTGAGGATTTTAAATTCAAATCATAGAGCGAGGTTTCGTGTTATTTAGATCCAAGAAAAGACATATGACAATGTTGTTTCAAATACAAATGACAAAAATCAATGTGTTTTCATTAGAATTAACTAAAATGTTCCTGATTTTCCGTTTATATTACCGATGGAAGATGTACACGTAAACCGCTCTAATCCGGCAGAAACGTCGATATATGCAATAAAAACAGAACTTCTCCCCTTTTAAATATCATACTCGGTATTTTAACGAGAAACAAATAGATGATTGAAAATGAAGTATTTAAGGTTATTTCTGATCAATTATGTGTTTGCATAATTTTTCATGTATATTTAATGAGATAATAACAATAAACTGAAAATTTACAAAAACGTGGAATAACGGCAAAATATTGCCTAATTCGATGATATTTTGTTTAAATCACATAAAGGAAAAGGGGATGATAAAGGTCAAAATATTGCTAAATTCGATGATTTTTAGTACAAAACAAAATGCAAGAAAACTTGCTTAAAATGCAAAATTTACGAAATTATGAGATTTGAAGGCCAAATCACATATCGTGAGAAAACATGAAGTAGTATCGAAATATTGGTAAAAACGAATATACATACGTAAAATCACACTACATAAATAACGTGAAAAAAGTCACTATATTACCATATTTGAGGATTTTAACTTCAAATCATAGAGCGAGGTTTCGTGTTATTTAGATCCAAGAAAAGACATATGACAATGTTGTTTCAAATACAAATGACAAAAATCAATGTGTTTTCATTAAAATTAACTAAAATGTTCCTGATTTTCCGTTTATATTACCGATGGAAGATGTACACGTAAAACCGCTCTAATCCGGCTGAAACGTCGATATATGCAATAAAAACAGAACTTCTCCCCTTTTAAATATCATACTCGGTATTTTAACGAGAAACAAATAGATGATTGAAAATGAAGTATTTAAGGTTATTTCTGATCAATTATGTGTTTGCATAATTTTTCATGTATATTTAATGAGATAATAACAATAAACATAAAATTCACAAAAACGTGGAAAAACGGCAAAATATTGCCTAATTCGATGATATTTTCTTTAAATCACATAAAGGAAAAGGGGATAATAAAGGTCAAAATATTGCTAAATTCGATGATTTTTAGTACAAAACAAAATGCAAGAAAACTTGCTTAAAAATGCAAAATTTGCGAAATTATGAAATTTGAAGGCCAAATCACATATCGTGAAAAAACATGAAGTAGTATCGAAATATTGGTAAAAACGAATATATATATACGTAAAACCAGACTACATGAATAACGTGAAAAAAGTCACTATATTACCATATTTGAGGATTTTAACTTCAAATCATAGAGCGAGGTTTCGTATTATTTAGATCAAAGAATAGACATATGCCAATGTTGTTTCAAATACAAATGATAAAAATCAATGTGTTTTCATTAGAATTAACTAAAATGTTCCTGATTTTCCGTTTATATTACCGATGGAAGATGTACACGTAAAACCGCTCTTATCCGGCTGAAACGTCGATATATGCAATAAAAACAGAACTTCTCCCCTTTTAAATATCATACTCGGTATTTTAACGAGAAACAAATAGATGATTGAAAATGAAGTATTTAAGGTTATTTCTGATCAATTATGTGTTTGCATAATTTTTCATGTATATTTAATGAGATAATAACAATAAACTGAAAATTTACAAAAACGTGGAATAACGGCAAAATATTGCCTAATTCGATGATATTTTGTTTAAATCACATAAAGGAAAAGGGGATGATAAAGGTCAAAATATTGCTAAATTCGATGATTTTTAGTACAAAACAAAATGCAAGAAAACTTGCTTAAAATGCAAAATTTACGAAATTCTGAGATTTGAAGGCCAAATCACATATCGTGAGAAAACATGAAGTAGTATCGAAATATTGGTAAAAACGAATATATATACGTAAAATCACACTACATGAATAACGTGAAAAAAGTCACTATATTACCATATTTGAGGATTTTAAATTCAAATCATAGAGCGAGGTTTCGTGTTATTTAGATCCAAGAAAAGACATATGACAATGTTGTTTCAAATACAAATGACAAAAATCAATGTGTTTTCATTAGAATTAACTAAAATGTTCCTGATTTTCCGTTTATATTACCGATGGAAGATGTACACGTAAACCGCTCTAATCCGGCTGAAACGTCGATATATGCAATAAAAACAGAACTTCTCCCCTTTTAAATATCATACTCGGTATTTTAACGAGAAACAAATAGATGATTGAAAATGAAGTATTTAAGGTTATTTCTGATCAATTATGTGTTTGCATAATTTTTCATGTATATTTAATGAGATAATAACAATAAACATAAAATTCACAAAAACGTGGAAAAACGGCAAAATATTGCCTAATTCGATGATATTTTCTTTAAATCACATAAAGGAAAAGGGGATAATAAAGGTCAAAATATTGCTAAATTCGATGATTTTTAGTACAAAACAAAATGCAAGAAAACTTGCTTAAAAATGCAAAATTTGCGAAATTATGAAATTTGAAGGCCAAATCACATATCGTGAAAAAACATGAAGTAGTATCGAAATATTGGTAAAAACGAATATATATATACGTAAAACCAGACTACATGAATAACGTGAAAAAAGTCACTATATTACCATATTTGAGGATTTTAACTTCAAATCATAGAGCGAGGTTTCGTGTTATTTAGATCCAAGAAAAGACATATGACAATGTTGTTTCAAATACAAATGACAAAAATCAATGTGTTTTCATTAGAATTAACTAAAATGTTCCTGATTTTCCGTTTATATTACCGATGGAAGATGTACACGTAAAACCGCTCTTATCCGGCTGAAACGTCGATATATGCAATAAAAACAGAACTTCTCCCCTTTTAAATATCATACTCGGTATTTTAACGAGAAACAAATAGATGATTGAAAATGAAGTATTTAAGGTTATTTCTGATCAATTATGTGTTTGCATAATTTTTCATGTATATTTAATGAGATAATAACAATAAACTGAAAATTTACAAAAACGTGGAATAACGGCAAAATATTGCCTAATTCGATGATATTTTGTTTAAATCACATAAAGGAAAAGGGGATGATAAAGGTCAAAATATTGCTAAATTCGATGATTTTTAGTACAAAACAAAATGCAAGAAAACTTGCTTAAAATGCAAAATTTACGAAATTCTGAGATTTGAAGGCCAAATCACATATCGTGAGAAAACATGAAGTAGTATCGAAATATTGGTAAAAACGAATATATATACGTAAAATCACACTACATGAATAACGTGAAAAAAGTCACTATATTACCATATTTGAGGATTTTAAATTCAAATCATAGAGCGAGGTTTCGTGTTATTTAGATCCAAGAAAAGACATATGACAATGTTGTTTCAAATACAAATGACAAAAATCAATGTGTTTTCATTAGAATTAACTAAAATGTTCCTGATTTTCCGTTTATATTACCGATGGAAGATGTACACGTAAAACCGCTCTAATCCGGCTGAAACGTCGATATATGCAATAAAAACAGAACTTCTCCCCTTTTAAATATCATACTCGGTATTTTAACGAGAAACAAATAGATGATTGAAAATGAAGTATTTAAGGTTATTTCTGATCAATTCTGTGTTTGCATAATTTTTCATGTATATTTAATGAGATAATAACAATAAACTGAAAATTCACAAAAAAAGGTGAAACGGCAAAATATTGCCTAATTCGATGATATTTTGTTTAAATCACATAAAGGAAAAGGGGATGATAAAGGTCAAAATATTGCTAAATTCGATGATTTTTAGTACAAAACAAAATGCAAGAAAACTTGCTTAAAAATGCAAAATTTGCGAAATTATGAGATTTGAAGGCCAAATCACATATCGTGAGAAAACATGAAGTAGTATCGAAATATTGGTAAAAACGAATATACATACGTAAAATCACACTACATAAATAACGTGAAAAAGTCACTATATTACCATATTTGAGGATTTTAACTTCAAATCATAGAGCGAGGTTTCGTGTTATTTAGATCCAAGAAAAGACATATGACAATGTTGTTTCAAATACAAATGACAAAAATCAATGTGTTTTCATTAAAATTAACTAAAATGTTCCTGATTTTCCGTTTATATTACCGATGGAAGATGTACACGTAAAACCGCTCTAATCCGGCTGAAACGTCGATATATGCAATAAAAACAGAACTTCTCCCCTTTTAAATATCATACTCGGTATTTTAACGAGAAACAAATAGATGATTGAAAATGAAGTATTTAAGGTTATTTCTGATCAATTATGTGTTTGCATAATTTTTCATGTATATTTAATGAGATAATAACAATAAACATAAAATTCACAAAAACGTGGAAAAACGGCAAAATATTGCCTAATTCGATGATATTTTCTTTAAATCACATAAAAGAAAAGGGGATAATAAAGGTCAAAATATTGCTAAATTCGATGATTTTTAGTACAAAACAAAATGCAAGAAAACTTGCTTAAAAATGCAAAATTTGCGAAATTATGAAATTTGAAGGCCAAATCACATATCGTGAAAAAACATGAAGTAGTATCGAAATATTGGTAAAAACGAATATATATATACGTAAAACCAGACTACATGAATAACGTGAAAAAAGTCACTATATTACCATATTTGAGGATTTTAACTTCAAATCATAGAGCGAGGTTTCGTATTATTTAGATCAAAGAATAGACATATGCCAATGTTGTTTCAAATACAAATGATAAAAATCAATGTGTTTTCATTAGAATTAACTAAAATGTTCCTGATTTTCCGTTTATATTACCGATGGAAGATGTACACGTAAAACCGCTCTTATCCGGCTGAAACGTCGATATATGCAATAAAAACAGAACTTCTCCCCTTTTAAATATCATACTCGGTATTTTAACGAGAAACAAATAGATGATTGAAAATGAAGTATTTAAGGTTATTTCTGATCAATTATGTGTTTGCATAATTTTTCATGTATATTTAATGAGATAATAACAATAAACTGAAAATTTACAAAAACGTGGAATAACGGCAAAATATTGCCTAATTCGATGATATTTTGTTTAAATCACATAAAGGAAAAGGGGATGATAAAGGTCAAAATATTGCTAAATTCGATGATTTTTAGTACAAAACAAAATGCAAGAAAACTTGCTTAAAATGCAAAATTTACGAAATTCTGAGATTTGAAGGCCAAATCACATATCGTGAGAAAACATGAAGTAGTATCGAAATATTGGTAAAAACGAATATATATACGTAAAATCACACTACATGAATAACGTGAAAAAAGTCACTATATTACCATATTTGAGGATTTTAAATTCAAATCATAGAGCGAGGTTTCGTGTTATTTAGATCCAAGAAAAGACATATGACAATGTTGTTTCAAATACAAATGACAAAAATCAATGTGTTTTCATTAGAATTAACTAAAATGTTCCTGATTTTCCGTTTATATTACCGATGGAAGATGTACACGTAAACCGCTCTAATCCGGCTGAAACGTCGATATATGCAATAAAAACAGAACTTCTCCCCTTTTAAATATCATACTCGGTATTTTAACGAGAAACAAATAGATGATTGAAAATGAAGTATTTAAGGTTATTTCTGATCAATTATGTGTTTGCATAATTTTTCATGTATATTTAATGAGATAATAACAATAAACTGAAAATTTACAAAAACGTGGAATAACGGCAAAATATTGCCTAATTCGATGATATTTTGTTTAAATCACATAAAGGAAAAGGGGATGATAAAGGTCAAAATATTGCTAAATTCGATGATTTTTAGTACAAAACAAAATGCAAGAAAACTTGCTTAAAATGCAAAATTTACGAAATTATGAGATTTGAAGGCCAAATCACATATCGTGAGAAAACATGAAGTAGTATCGAAATATTGGTAAAAACGAATATACATACGTAAAATCACACTACATAAATAACGTGAAAAAAGTCACTATATTACCATATTTGAGGATTTTAACTTCAAATCATAGAGCGAGGTTTCGTGTTATTTAGATCCAAGAAAAGACATATGACAATGTTGTTTCAAATACAAATGACAAAAATCAATGTGTTTTCATTAAAATTAACTAAAATGTTCCTGATTTTCCGTTTATATTACCGATGGAAGATGTACACGTAAAACCGCTCTAATCCGGCTGAAACGTCGATATATGCAATAAAAACAGAACTTCTCCCCTTTTAAATATCATACTCGGTATTTTAACGAGAAACAAATAGATGATTGAAAATGAAGTATTTAAGGTTATTTCTGATCAATTATGTGTTTGCATAATTTTTCATGTATATTTAATGAGATAATAACAATAAACATAAAATTCACAAAAACGTGGAAAAACGGCAAAATATTGCCTAATTCGATGATATTTTCTTTAAATCACATAAAGGAAAAGGGGATAATAAAGGTCAAAATATTGCTAAATTCGATGATTTTTAGTACAAAACAAAATGCAAGAAAACTTGCTTAAAAATGCAAAATTTGCGAAATTATGAAATTTGAAGGCCAAATCACATATCGTGAAAAAACATGAAGTAGTATCGAAATATTGGTAAAAACGAATATATATATACGTAAAACCAGACTACATGAATAACGTGAAAAAAGTCACTATATTACCATATTTGAGGATTTTAACTTCAAATCATAGAGCGAGGTTTCGTATTATTTAGATCAAAGAATAGACATATGCCAATGTTGTTTCAAATACAAATGATAAAAATCAATGTGTTTTCATTAGAATTAACTAAAATGTTCCTGATTTTCCGTTTATATTACCTATGGAAGATGTACACGTAAAACCGCTCTTATCCGGCTGAAACGTCGATATATGCAATAAAAACAGAACTTCTCCCCTTTTAAATATCATACTCGGTATTTTAACGAGAAACAAATAGATGATTGAAAATGAAGTATTTAAGGTTATTTCTGATCAATTATGTGTTTGCATAATTTTTCATGTATATTTAATGAGATAATAACAATAAACTGAAAATTTACAAAAACGTGGAATAACGGCAAAATATTGCCTAATTCGATGATATTTTGTTTAAATCACATAAAGGAAAAGGGGATGATAAAGGTCAAAATATTGCTAAATTCGATGATTTTTAGTACAAAACAAAATGCAAGAAAACTTGCTTAAAATGCAAAATTTACGAAATTATGAGATTTGAAGGCCAAATCACATATCGTGAGAAAACATGAAGTAGTATCGAAATATTGGTAAAAACGAATATACATACGTAAAATCACACTACATAAATAACGTGAAAAAAGTCACTATATTACCATATTTGAGGATTTTAACTTCAAATCATAGAGCGAGGTTTCGTGTTATTTAGATCCAAGAAAAGACATATGACAATGTTGTTTCAAATACAAATGACAAAAATCAATGTGTTTTCATTAGAATTAACTAAAATGTTCCTGATTTTCCGTTTATATTACCGATGGAAGATGTACACGTAAAACCGCTCTTATCCGGCTGAAACGTCGATATATGCAATAAAAACAGAACTTCTCCCCTTTTAAATATCATACTCGGTATTTTAACGAGAAACAAATAGATGATTGAAAATGAAGTATTTAAGGTTATTTCTGATCAATTATGTGTTTGCATAATTTTTCATGTATATTTAATGAGATAATAACAATAAACTGAAAATTTACAAAAACGTGGAATAACGGCAAAATATTGCCTAATTCGATGATATTTTGTTTAAATCACATAAAGGAAAAGGGGATGATAAAGGTCAAAATATTGCTAAATTCGATGATTTTTAGTACAAAACAAAATGCAAGAAAACTTGCTTAAAATGCAAAATTTACGAAATTCTGAGATTTGAAGGCCAAATCACATATCGTGAGAAAACATGAAGTAGTATCGAAATATTGGTAAAAACGAATATATATACGTAAAATCACACTACATGAATAACGTGAAAAAAGTCACTATATTACCATATTTGAGGATTTTAAATTCAAATCATAGAGCGAGGTTTCGTGTTATTTAGATCCAAGAAAAGACATATGACAATGTTGTTTCAAATACAAATGACAAAAATCAATGTGTTTTCATTAGAATTAACTAAAATGTTCCTGATTTTCCGTTTATATTACCGATGGAAGATGTACACGTAAAACCGCTCTAATCCGGCTGAAACGTCGACATATGCAATAAAAACAGAACTTCTCCCCTTTTAAATATCATACTCGGTATTTTAACGAGAAACAAATAGATGATTGAAAATGAAGTATTTAAGGTTATTTCTGATCAATTCTGTGTTTGCATAATTTTTCATGTATATTTAATGAGATAATAACAATAAACTGAAAATTCACAAAAAAAGGTGAAACGGCAAAATATTGCCTAATTCGATGATATTTTGTTTAAATCACATAAAGGAAAAGGGGATGATAAAGGTCAAAATATTGCTAAATTCGATGATTTTTAGTACAAAACAAAATGCAAGAAAACTTGCTTAAAAATGCAAAATTTGCGAAATTATGAGATTTGAAGGCCAAATCACATATCGTGAGAAAACATGAAGTAGTATCGAAATATTGGTAAAAACGAATATACATACGTAAAATCACACTACATAAATAACGTGAAAAAGTCACTATATTACCATATTTGAGGATTTTAACTTCAAATCATAGAGCGAGGTTTCGTGTTATTTAGATCCAAGAAAAGACATATGACAATGTTGTTTCAAATACAAATGACAAAAATCAATGTGTTTTCATTAAAATTAACTAAAATGTTCCTGATTTTCCGTTTATATTACCGATGGAAGATGTACACGTAAAACCGCTCTAATCCGGCTGAAACGTCGATATATGCAATAAAAACAGAACTTCTCCCCTTTTAAATATCATACTCGGTATTTTAACGAGAAACAAATAGATGATTGAAAATGAAGTATTTAAGGTTATTTCTGATCAATTATGTGTTTGCATAATTTTTCATGTATATTTAATGAGATAATAACAATAAACATAAAATTCACAAAAACGTGGAAAAACGGCAAAATATTGCCTAATTCGATGATATTTTCTTTAAATCACATAAAAGAAAAGGGGATAATAAAGGTCAAAATATTGCTAAATTCGATGATTTTTAGTACAAAACAAAATGCAAGAAAACTTGCTTAAAAATGCAAAATTTGCGAAATTATGAAATTTGAAGGCCAAATCACATATCGTGAAAAAACATGAAGTAGTATCGAAATATTGGTAAAAACGAATATATATATACGTAAAACCAGACTACATGAATAACGTGAAAAAAGTCACTATATTACCATATTTGAGGATTTTAACTTCAAATCATAGAGCGAGGTTTCGTATTATTTAGATCAAAGAATAGACATATGCCAATGTTGTTTCAAATACAAATGATAAAAATCAATGTGTTTTCATTAGAATTAACTAAAATGTTCCTGATTTTCCGTTTATATTACCGATGGAAGATGTACACGTAAAACCGCTCTTATCCGGCTGAAACGTCGATATATGCAATAAAAACAGAACTTCTCCCCTTTTAAATATCATACTCGGTATTTTAACGAGAAACAAATAGATGATTGAAAATGAAGTATTTAAGGTAATTTCTGATCAATTATGTGTTTGCATAATTTTTCATGTATATTTAATGAGATAATAACAATAAACTGAAAATTTACAAAAACGTGGAATAACGGCAAAATATTGCCTAATTCGATGATATTTTGTTTAAATCACATAAAGGAAAAGGGGATGATAAAGGTCAAAATATTGCTAAATTCGATGATTTTTAGTACAAAACAAAATGCAAGAAAACTTGCTTAAAATGCAAAATTTACGAAATTATGAGATTTGAAGGCCAAATCACATATCGTGAGAAAACATGAAGTAGTATCGAAATATTGGTAAAAACGAATATACATACGTAAAATCACACTACATAAATAACGTGAAAAAAGTCACTATATTACCATATTTGAGGATTTTAACTTCAAATCATAGAGCGAGGTTTCGTGTTATTTAGATCCAAGAAAAGACATATGACAATGTTGTTTCAAATACAAATGACAAAAATCAATGTGTTTTCATTAAAATTAACTAAAATGTTCCTGATTTTCCGTTTATATTACCGATGGAAGATGTACACGTAAAACCGCTCTAATCCGGCTGAAACGTCGATATATGCAATAAAAACAGAACTTCTCCCCTTTTAAATATCATACTCGGTATTTTAACGAGAAACAAATAGATGATTGAAAATGAAGTATTTAAGGTTATTTCTGATCAATTATGTGTTTGCATAATTTTTCATGTATATTTAATGAGATAATAACAATAAACATAAAATTCACAAAAACGTGGAAAAACGGCAAAATATTGCCTAATTCGATGATATTTTCTTTAAATCACATAAAGGAAAAGGGGATAATAAAGGTCAAAATATTGCTAAATTCGATGATTTTTAGTACAAAACAAAATGCAAGAAAACTTGCTTAAAAATGCAAAATTTGCGAAATTATGAAATTTGAAGGCCAAATCACATATCGTGAAAAAACATGAAGTAGTATCGAAATATTGGTAAAAACGAATATATATATACGTAAAACCAGACTACATGAATAACGTGAAAAAAGTCACTATATTACCATATTTGAGGATTTTAACTTCAAATCATAGAGCGAGGTTTCGTATTATTTAGATCAAAGAATAGACATATGCCAATGTTGTTTCAAATACAAATGATAAAAATCAATGTGTTTTCATTAGAATTAACTAAAATGTTCCTGATTTTCCGTTTATATTACCGATGGAAGATGTACACGTAAAACCGCTCTTATCCGGCTGAAACGTCGATATATGCAATAAAAACAGAACTTCTCCCCTTTTAAATATCATACTCGGTATTTTAACGAGAAACAAATAGATGATTGAAAATGAAGTATTTAAGGTTATTTCTGATCAATTATGTGTTTGCATAATTTTTCATGTATATTTAATGAGATAATAACAATAAACTGAAAATTTACAAAAACGTGGAATAACGGCAAAATATTGCCTAATTCGATGATATTTTGTTTAAATCACATAAAGGAAAAGGGGATGATAAAGGTCAAAATATTGCTAAATTCGATGATTTTTAGTACAAAACAAAATGCAAGAAAACTTGCTTAAAATGCAAAATTTACGAAATTCTGAGATTTGAAGGCCAAATCACATATCGTGAGAAAACATGAAGTAGTATCGAAATATTGGTAAAAACGAATATATATACGTAAAATCACACTACATGAATAACGTGAAAAAAGTCACTATATTACCATATTTGAGGATTTTAAATTCAAATCATAGAGCGAGGTTTCGTGTTATTTAGATCCAAGAAAAGACATATGACAATGTTGTTTCAAATACAAATGACAAAAATCAATGTGTTTTCATTAGAATTAACTAAAATGTTCCTGATTTTCCGTTTATATTACCGATGGAAGATGTACACGTAAAACCGCTCTAATCCGGCTGAAACGTCGATATATGCAATAAAAACAGAACTTCTCCCCTTTTAAATATCATACTCGGTATTTTAACGAGAAACAAATAGATGATTGAAAATGAAGTATTTAAGGTTATTTCTGATCAATTATGTGTTTGCATAATTTTTCATGTATATTTAATGAGATAATAACAATAAACATAAAATTCACAAAAACGTGGAAAAACGGCAAAATATTGCCTAATTCGATGATATTTTGTTTAAATCACATAAAGGAAAAGGGGATAATAAAGGTCAAAATATTGCTAAATTCGATGATTTTTAGTACGAAACAAAATGCAAGAAAACTTGCTTAAAAATGCATAATTTACAAAATTCTGAGATTTGAAGGCCAAATCACATATCGTGAGAAAACATGAAGTAGTATCGAAATATTGGTAAAAACTAATATATATACGTAAAATCACACTACATAAATAACGTGAAAAAAGTCACTATATTACCATATTTGAGGATTTTAACTTCAAATCATAGAGCGAGGTTTCGTGTTATTTAGATCCAAGAAAAGACATATGACAATGTTGTTTCAAATACAAATGACAAAAATCAATGTGTTTTCATTAGAATTAACTAAAATGTTCCTGATTTTCCGTTTATATTACCGATGGAAGATGTACACGTAAACAGCTCTAATCCGGCTGAAACGTCGATATATGCAATAAAAACAGAACTTCTCCCCTTTTAAATATCATACTCGGTATTTTAACGAGAAACAAATAGATGATTGAAAATGAAGTATTTAAGGTTATTTCTGATCAATTATGTGTTTGCATAATTTTTCATGTATATTTAATGAGATAATAACAATAAACTGAAAATTCACAAAAAAAGGTGGAAAACGGCAAAATATTGCCTAATTCGATGATATTTTGTTTAAATCACATAAAGGAAAAGGGGATGATAAAGGTCAAAATATTGCTAAATTCGATGATTTTTAGTACAAAACAAAATGCAAGAAAACTTGCTTAAAAATGCAAAATTTGCGAAATTATGAGATTTGAAGGCCAAATCACATATCGTGAGAAAACATGAAGTAGTATCGAAATATTGGTAAAAACGAATATACATACGTAAAATCACACTACATAAATAACGTGAAAAAAGTCACTATATTACCATATTTGAGGATTTTAACTTCAAATCATAGAGCGAGGTTTCGTGTTATTTAGATCCAAGAAAAGACATATGACAATGTTGTTTCAAATACAAATGACAAAAATCAATGTGTTTTCATTAAAATTAACTAAAATGTTCCTGATTTTCCGTTTATATTACCGATGGAAGATGTACACGTAAAACCGCTCTAATCCGGCTGAAACGTCGATATATGCAATAAAAACAGAACTTCTCCCCTTTTAAATATCATACTCGGTATTTTAACGAGAAACAAATAGATGATTGAAAATGAAGTATTTAAGGTTATTTCTGATCAAATATGTGTTTGCATAATTTTTCATGTATATTTAATGAGATAATAACAATAAACTGAAAATTCACAAAAACGTGGAAAAACGGCAAAATATTGCCTAATTCGATGATATTTTGTTTAAATCACATAAAGGAAAAGGGGATGATAAAGGTCAAAATATTGCTAAATTCGATGATTTTTAGTACAAAACAAAATGCAAGAAAACTTGCTTAAAAATGCAAAATTTACGAAATTCTGAGATTTGAAGGCCAAATCACATATCGTGAGAAAACATGAAGTAGTATCGAAATATTGGTAAAAACGAATACATATACGTAAAATCACACTACATGAATAACGTGAAAAAAGTCACTATATTACCATATTTGAGGATTTTAGCTTCAAATCATAGAGCGAGGTTTCGTGTTATTTAGATCCAAGAAAAGACATATGACAATGTTGTTTCAAATACAAATGACAAAAATCAATGTGTTTTCATTAGAATTAACTAAAATGTTCCTGATTTTTCGTTTATATTACCGATGGAAGATGTACACGTAAAACCGCTCTAATCCGGCGGAAACGTCGATATATGCAATAAAAACCGAACTTCTCCCCTTTCCTCAAATTCAAATGATAAAAATCAATGTGTTTTCATTAGAATTAACTAAAATGTTCCTGATTTTCCGTTTATATTACCGATGGAAGATGTACACGTAAAACCGCTCTAATCCGGCTGAAACGTCGATATATGCAATAAAAACAGAACTTCTCCCCTTTCCAATACATTACTCAGTATTTTAACGAGAAACAAATAGATGATTGAAAATGAAGTATTTAAGGTTATTTTCTGATCACTTATGTGTTTGCATAAGTTTTATCGTATATATAATGAATTAATAACAATAAACTGAAATTTCACAAAAACTTGGAAAAACGGCCTAATTCGATGATATTTTGTTTAAATCACATAAAGGAACAGGGGATGATAATGGTCAAAATATTGCTAAATTCGATGATTTTTAGTACAAAAAAAATGCAAGAAAACTTGCTTAAAAATGAAAAATTCCCGAAATTCTGAGATTTGAAGGCCAAATCATATATCGTGAGAAAACATGAAGTAGTATCGAAATATTGGTAAAAACGAATATATATACGTAAAATCAGACTACATGAATAACGTGAAAAAGTCACTATATTACCATATTTGAGGATTTTAACTTCAAATCATAGAGCGAGGTTTCGTAATATTTAGATCAAAGAAAAGACATATGACATTGTTGTTTCAAATACATATGATAAAAATCAATGTGTTTTCATTAGAATTAACTAAAATGTTCCTGATTTTCCGTTTATATTACCGATGGAAGATGTACACGTAAAACCGCTCTAATCCGGCTGAAACGTCGATATATGCAATAAAAACAGAACTTCTCCCCTTTTAAATATCATACTCGGTATTTTAACGAGAAACAAATAGATGATTGAAAATGAAGTATTTAAGGTTATTTTTGATCAATTATGTGTTTGCATAATTTTTCATGTATATTTAATGAGATAATAACAATAAACTGAAAATTCACAAAAACGTGGAATAACGGCAAAATATTGCCTAATTCGATGATATTTTGTTTAAATCACATAAAGGAAAAGGGGATGATAAAGGTCAAAATATTGCTAAATTCGATGATTTTTAGTACAAAACAAAATGCAAGAAAACTTGCTTAAAATGCAAAATTTACGAAATTCTGAGATTTGAAGGCCAAATCACATATCGTGAGAAAACATGAAGTAGTATCGAAATATTGGTAAAAACGAATATACATACGTAAAATCACACTACATAAATAACGTGAAAAAAGTCACTATATTACCATATTTGAGGATTTTAACTTCAAATCATAGAGCGAGGTTTCGTGTTATTTAGATCCAAGAAAAGACATATGACAATGTTGTTTCAAATACAAATGACAAAAATCAATGTGTTTTCATTAAAATTAACTAAAATGTTCCTGATTTTCCGTTTATATTACCGATGGAAGATGTACACGTAAAACCGCTCTAATCCGGCTGAAACGTCGATATATGCAATAAAAACAGAACTTCTCCCCTTTTAAATATCATACTCGGTATTTTAACGAGAAACAAATAGATGATTGAAAATGAAGTATTTAAGGTTATTTCTGATCAATTATGTGTTTGCATAATTTTTCATGTATATTTAATGAGATAATAACAATAAACTGAAAATTCACAAAAACGTGGAAAAACGGCAATATATTGCCTAATTCGATGATATTTTCTTTAAATCACATAAAGGAAAAGGGGATAATAAAGGTCAAAATATTGCTAAATTCGATGATTTTTAGTACAAAACAAAATGCAAGAAAACTTGCTTAAAAATGCAATATTTGCGAAATTATGAAATTTGAAGGCCAAATCACATATCGTGAGAAAACATGAAGTAGTATCGAAATATTGGTAAAAACGAATATATATATACGTAAAACCAGACTACATGAATAACGTGAAAAAAGTCACTATATTACCATATTTGAGGATTTTAACTTCAAATCATAGAGCGAGGTTTCGTGTTATATAGATCCAAGAAAAGACATATGACAATATTGTTTCAAATACAAATGACAAAAATCAATGTGTTTTCATTAGAATTAACTAAAATGTTCCTGATTTTCCGTTTATATTACCGATGGAAGATGTACACGTAAAACCGCTCTAATCCGGCTGAAACGTCGATATATGCAATAAAAACAGAACTTCTCCCCTTTTAAATATCATACTCGGTATTTTAACGAGAAACAAATAGATGATTGAAAATGAAGTATTTAAGGTTATTTCTGATCAATTATGTGTTTGCATAATTTTTCATGTATATTTAATGAGATAATAACAATAAACTGAAAATTCACAAAAAAGGTGAAAAACGGCAAAATATTGCCTAATTCGATGATATTTTGTTTAAATCACATAAAGGAAAAGGGGATGATAAAGGTCAAAATATTGCTAAATTCGATGATTTTTAGTACAAAACAAAATGCAAGAAAACTTGCTAAAAAATGCAAAATTTGCGAAATTATGAAATTTGAAGGCCAAATCACATATCGTGAGAAAACATGAAGTAGTATCGAAATATTGGTAAAAACGAATATATATATACGTAAAACCAGACTACATGAATAACGTGAAAAAAGTCACTATATTACCATATTTGAGGATTTTAACTTCAAATCATAGAGCGAGGTTTCGTGTTATTTAGATCCAAGAAAAGACATATGACAATGTTGTTTCAAATACAAATGACAAAAAATCAATGTGTTTTCATTAGAATTAACTAAAATGTTCCTGATTTTTCGTTTATATTACCGATGGAAGATGTACACGTAAAACCGCTCTAATCCGGCGGAAACGTCGATATATGCAATAAAAACCGAACTTCTCCCCTTTCCTCAAATTCAAATGATAAAAATCAATGTGTTTTCATTAGAATTAACTAAAATGTTCCTGATTTTCCGTTTATATTACCGATGGAAGATGTACACGTAAAACCGCTCTAATCCGGCTGAAACGTCGATATATGCAATAAAAACAGAACTGCTCCCCTTTCCAATACATTACTCAGTATTTTAACGAGAAACAAATAGATGATTGAAAATGAAGTATTTAAGGTTATTTCTGATCAATTATGTGTTTGCATAATTTTTCATGTATATTTAATGAGATAATAACAATAAACCGAAAATTCACAAAAACGTGGAAAAACGGCAAAATATTGCCTAATTCGATGATATTTTGTTTAAATCACATAAAGGAAAAGGGGATGATAAAGGTCAAAATATTGCTAAATTCGATGATTTTTAGTACAAAACAAAATGCAAGAAAACTTGCTTAAAAATGCAAAATTTACGAAATTCTGAGATTTGAAGGCCAAATCACATATCGTGAGAAAACATGAAGTAGTATCGAAATATTGGTAAAAACGAATACATATACGTAAAATCACACTACATGAATAACGTGAAAAAAGTCACTATATTACCATATTTGAGGATTTTAACTTCAAATCATAGAGCGAGGTTTCGTGTTATTTAGATCCAAGAAAAGACATATGACAATGTTGTTTCAAATACAAATGACAAAAATCAATGTGTTTTCATTAGAATTAACTAAAATGTTCCTGATTTTTCGTTTATATTACCGATGGAAGATGTACACGTAAAACCGCTCTAATCCGGCGGAAACGTCGATATATGCAATAAAAACCGAACTTCTCCCCTTTCCTCAAATTCAAATGATAAAAATCAATGTGTTTTCATTAGAATTAACTAAAATGTTACTGATTTTCCGTTTATATTACCGATGGAAGATGTACACGTAAAACCGCTCTAATCCGGCTGAAACGTCGATATATGCAATAAAAACAGAACTTCTCCCCTTTCCAATACATTACTCAGTATTTTAACGAGAAACAAATAGATGATTGAAAATGAAGTATTTAAGGTTATTTTCTGATCACTTATGTTTTTGCATAATTTTTATCGTATATTTAATGAATTAATAACAATAAACTGAAATTTCACAAAAACTTGGAAAAACGGCCTAATTCGATGATATTTTGTTTAAATCACATAAAGGAACAGGGGATGATAATGGTCAAAATATTGCTAAATTCGATGATTTTTAGTACAAAAAAAATGCAAGAAAACTTGCTTAAAAATGAAAAATTCCCGAAATTCTGAGATTTGAAGGCCAAATCATATATCGTGAAAAAACATGAAGTAGTATCGAAATATTGGTAAAAACGAATGTATATATACGTAAAACCAGACTACATGAATAACGTGAAAAAAGTCACTATATTACCATATTTGAGGATTTTAACTTCAAATCATGGAGCGAGGTTTCGTATTATTTAGATCAAAGAATAGACATATGCCAATGTTGTTTCAAATACAAATGATAAAAATCAATGTGTTTTCATTAGAATTAACTAAAATGTTCCTGATTTTCCGTTTATATTACCGATGGAAGATGTACACGTAAAACCGCTCTAATCCGGCTGAAACGTCGATATATGCAATAAAAACAGAACTTCTCCCCTTTTAAATATCATACTCGGTATTTTAACGAGAAACAAATAGATGATTGAAAATGAAGTATTTAAGGTTATTTCTGATCAATTATGTGTTTGCATAATTTTTCATGTATATTTAATGAGATAATAACAATAAACATAAAATTCACAAAAACGTGGAAAAACGGCAAAATATTGCCTAATTCGATAATATTTTCTTTAAATCACATAAAGGAAAAGGGGATAATAAAGGTCAAAATATTGCTAAATTCGATGATTTTTAGTACAAAACAAAATGCAAGAAAACTTGCTTAAAAATGCAAAATTTGCGAAATTATGAAATTTGAAGGCCAAATCACATGTCGTGAAAAAACATGAAGTAGTATCGAAATATTGGTAAAAACGAATATATATATACGTAAAACCAGACTACATGAATAACGTGAAAAAAGTCACTATATTACCATATTTGAGGATTTTAACTTCAAATCATGGAGCGAGGTTTCGTATTATTTAGATCAAAGAATAGACATATGCCAATGTTGTTTCAAATACAAATGATAAAAATCAATGTGTTTTCATTAGAATTAACTAAAATGTTCCTGATTTTCCGTTTATATTACCGATGGAAGATGTACACGTAAAACCGCTCTAATCCGGCTGAAACGTCGATATATGCAATAAAAACAGAACTTCTCCCCTTTTAAATATCATACTCGGTATTTTAACGAGAAACAAATAGATGATTGAAAATGAAGTATTTAAGGTTATTTCTGATCAATTATGTGTTTGCATAATTTTTCATGTATATTTAATGAGATAATAACAATAAACATAAAATTCACAAAAACGTGGAAAAACGGCAAAATATTGCCTAATTCGATAATATTTTCTTTAAATCACATAAAGGAAAAGGGGATAATAAAGGTCAAAATATTGCTAAATTCGATGATTTTTAGTACAAAACAAAATGCAAGAAAACTTGCTTAAAAATGCAAAATTTGCGAAATTATGAAATTTGAAGGCCAAATCACATGTCGTGAAAAAACATGAAGTAGTATCGAAATATTGGTAAAAACGAATATATATATACGTAAAACCAGACTACATGAATAACGTGAAAAAAGTCACTATATTACCATATTTGAGGATTTTAACTTCAAATCATGGAGCGAGGTTTCGTATTATTTAGATCAAAGAATAGACATATGCCAATGTTGTTTCAAATACAAATGATAAAAATCAATGTGTTTTCATTAGAATTAACTAAAATGTTCCTGATTTTCCGTTTATATTACCGATGGAAGATGTACACGTAAAACCGCTCTAATCCGGCTGAAACGTCGATATATGCAATAAAAACAGAACTTCTCCCCTTTTAAATATCATACTCGGTATTTTAACGAGAAACAAATAGATGATTGAAAATGAAGTATTTAAGGTTATTTCTGATCAATTATGTGTTTGCATAATTTTTCATGTATATTTAATGAGATAATAACAATAAACTGAAAATTCACAAAAACGTGGAAAAACGGCAAAATATTGCCTAATTCGATGATATTTTGTTTTAATCACATAAAGGAAAAGGGAATGACAAAGGTCAAAATATTGCTAAATTCGATGATTTTTAGTACAAAACAAAATGCAAGAAAACTTGCTTAAAAATGCAAAATTTACGAAATTCTGAGATTTGAAGGCCAAATCACATATCGTGAGAAAACATGAAGTAGTATCGAAATATTGGTAAAAACGAATATATATACGTAAAATCACACTACATAAATAACGTGAAAAAAAGTCACTATATTACCATATTTGAGGATTTTAACTTCAAATCATAGAGCGAGGTTTCGTGTTATTTAGATCCAAGAAAAGACATATGACAATGTTGTTTCAAATACAAATGACAAAAATCAATGTGTTTTCATTAGAATTAACTAAAATGTTCCTGATTTTCCGTTTATATTACCGATGGAAGATGTACACGTAAACCGCTCTAATCCGGCTGAAACGTCGATATATGCAATAAAAACAGAACTTCTCCCCTTTTAAATATCATACTCGGTATTTTAACGAGAAACAAATAGATGATTGAAAATGAAGTATTTAAGGTTATTTCTGATCAATTATGTGTTTGCATAATTTTTCATGTATATTTAATGAGATAATAACAATAAACTGAAAATTCACAAAAAAGGTGAAAAACGGCAAAATATTGCCTAATTCGATGATATTTTGTTTAAATCACATAAAGGAAAAGGGGATGATAAAGGTCAAAATATTGCTAAATACGATGATTTTTAGTACAAAACAAAATGCAAGAAAACTTGCTTAAAAATGCAAAATTTGCGAAATTATGAGATTTGAAGGCCAAATCACATATCGTGAGAAAACATGAAGTAGTATCGAAATATTGGTAAAAACGAATATACATACGTAAAATCACACAACATAAATAACGTGAAAAAAGTCACTATATTACCATATTTGAGGATTTTAACTTCAAATCATAGAGCGAGGTTTCGTGTTATTTAGATCCAAGAAAAGACATGACAATGTTGTTTCAAATACAAATGACAAAAATCAATGTGTTTTCATTAAAATTAACTAAAATGTTCCTGATTTTCCGTTTATATTACCGATGGAAGATGTACACGTAAAACCGCTCTAATCCGGCTGAAACGTCGATATATGCAATAAAAACAGAACTTCTCCCCTTTTAAATATCATACTCGGTATTTTAACGAGAAACAAATAGATGATTGAAAATGAAGTATTTAAGGTTATTTCTGATCAATTATGTGTTTGCATAATTTTTCATGTATATTTAATGAGATAATAACAATAAACTGAAAATTCACAAAAACGTGGAAAAACGGCAAAATATTGCCTAATTCGATGATATTTTCTTTAAATCACATAAAGGAAAAGGGGATAATAAAGGTCAAAATATTGCTAAATTCGATGATTTTTAGTACAAAACAAAATGCAAGAAAACTTGCTTAAAAATGCAAAATTTGCGAAATTATGAAATTTGAAGGCCAAATCACATAGAAAATGTGAGAAAACATGAAGTAGTATCGAAAAATTGGTAAAAACGAATATATATATACGTAAAACCAGACTACATGAATAACGTGAAAAAGTCACTATATTACCATATTTGAGGATTTTAACTTCAAATCATAGAGCGAGGTTTCGTGTTATTTAGATCCAAGAAAAGACATATGACAATGTTGTTTCAAATACAAATGACAAAAATCAATGTGTTTTCATTAGAATTAACTAAAATGTTCCTGATTTTCCGTTTATATTACCGATGGAAGATGTACACGTAAAACCGCTCTAATCCGGCTGAAACGTCGACATATGCAATAAAAATAGAACTTCTCCCCTTTTAAATATCATATTCGGTATTTTAACGAGAAACAAATAGATGATTGAAAATGAAGTATTTAAGGTTATTTCTGATCAATTATGTGTTTGCATAATTTTTCATGTATATTTAATGAGATAATAACAATAAACTGAAAATTCACAAAAACGTGGAATAACGGCAAAATTTTGCCTAATTCGATGATATTTTGTTTAAATTACATAAAGGAAAAGGGGATGATAAAGGTCAAAATATTGCTAAATTCGATGATTTTTAGTACAAAACAAAATGCAAGAAAACTTGCTTAAAAATGCAAAATTTACGAAATTCTGAGATTTGAAGGCCAAATCACATATCGTGAGAAAACATGAAGTAGTATCGAAATATTGGTAAAAACGAATATATATACGTAAAATCACACTACATAAATAACGTGAAAAAAGTCACTATATTACCATATTTGAGGATTTTAACTTCAAATCATAGAGCGAGGTTTCGTGTTATTTAGATCCAAGAAAAGACATATGACAATGTTGTTTCAAATACAAATGACAAAAATCAATGTGTTTTCATTAAAATTAACTAAAATGTTCCTGATTTTCCGTTTATATTACCGATGGAAGATGTACACGTAAAACCGCTCTAATCCGGTTGAAACGTCGATATATGCAATAAAAACAGAACTTCTCCCCTTTCCAATACATTACTCAGTATTTTAACGAGAAACAAATAGATGATTGAAAATGAAGTATTTAAGGTTATTTTCTGATCACTTATGTGTTTGCATAATTTTTATCGTATATTTAATGAATTATTAACAATAAACTGAAATTTCACAAAAACTTGGAAAAACGGCCTAATTCGATGATATTTTGTTTAAATCACATAAAGGAACAGGGGATGATAAGGGTCAAAATATTGCTAAATTCGATGATTTTTAGTACAAAAAAAATGCAAGAAAACTTGCTTAAAAATGAAAAATTCCCGAAATTCTGAGATTTGAAGGCCAAATCATATATCGTGAGAAAACATGAAGTAGTATCGAAATGTTGGTAAAAACGAATATATATACGTAAAATCAGACTACATGAATATCGTGAAAAAGTCACTATATTACCATATTTGAGGATTTTAACTTCAAATCATAGAGCGAGGTTTCGTATTATTTAGATCAAAGAATAGACATATGCCAATGTTGTTTCAAATACAAATGATAAAAATCAATGTGTTCTCATTAGAATTAACTAAAATGTTCCTGATTTTCCGTTTATATTACCGATGGAAGATGTACACGTAAAACCGCTCTAATCCGGCTGAAACGTCGATATATGCAATAAAAACAGAACTTCTCCCCTTTTAAATATCATACTCGGTATTTTAACGAGAAACAAATAGATGATTGAAAATGAAGTATTTAAGGTTATTTCTGATCAATTATGTGTTTGCATAATTTTTCATGTATATTTAATGAGATAATAACAATAAACTGAAAATTCACAAAAACGTGGAAAAACGGCAAAATATTGCCTAATTCGATTATATTTTCTTTAAATCACATAAAGGAAAAGGGGATGATAAAGGTCAAAATATTGCTAAATTCGATGATTTTTAGTACAAAACAAAATGCAAGAAAACTTGCTTAAAATGCAAAATTTACGAAATTCTGAGATTTGAAGGCCAAATCACATATCGTGAGAAAACATGAAGTAGTATCGAAATATTGGTAAAAACGAATATATATACGTAAAATCACACTACATAAATAACGTGAAAAAAGTCACTATATTACCATATTTGAGGATTTTAACTTCAAATCATAGAGCGAGGTTTCGTGTTATTTAGATCCAAGAAAAGACATATGACAATGTTGTTTCAAATACAAATGACAAAAATCAATGTGTTTTCATTAGAATTAACTAAAATGTTCCTGATTTTTCGTTTATATTACCGATGGAAGATGTACACGTTAAACCGCTCTAATCCGGCGGAAACGTCGATATATGCAATAAAAACCGAACTTCTCCCCTTTCCTCAAATTCAAATGATAAAAATCAATGTGTTTTCATTAGAATTAACTAAAATGTTCCTGATTTTCCGTTTATATTACCGATGGAAGATGTACACGTAAAACCGCTCTAATCCGGCTGAAACGTCGATATATGCAATAAAAACAGAACTTCTCCCCTTTCCAATACATTACTCAGTATTTTAACGAGAAACAAATAGATGATTGAAAATGAAGTATTTAAGGTTATTTTCTGATCACTTATGTTTTTTGCATAATTTTTATCGTATATTTAATGAATTAATAACAATAAACTGAAATTTCACAAAAACTTGGAAAAACGGCCTAATTCGATGATATTTTGTTTAAATCACATAAAGGAACAGGGGATGATAATGGTCAAAATATTGCTAAATTCGATGATTTTTAGTACAAAAAAAATGCAAGAAAACTTGCTTAAAAATGAAAAATTCCCGAAATTCTGAGATTTGAAGGCCAAATCATATATCGTGAAAAAACATGAAGTAGTATCGAAATATTGGTAAAAACGAATGTATATATACGTAAAACCAGACTACATGAATAACGTGAAAAAAGTCACTATATTACCATATTTGAGGATTTTAACTTCAAATCATGGAGCGAGGTTTCGTATTATTTAGATCAAAGAATAGACATATGCCAATGTTGTTTCAAATACAAATGATAAAAATCAATGTGTTTTCATTAGAATTAACTAAAATGTTCCTGATTTTCCGTTTATATTACCGATGGAAGATGTACACGTAAAACCGCTCTAATCCGGCTGAAACGTCGATATATGCAATAAAAACAGAACTTCTCCCCTTTTAAATATCATACTCGGTATTTTAACGAGAAACAAATAGATGATTGAAAATGAAGTATTTAAGGTTATTTCTGATCAATTATGTGTTTGCATAATTTTTCATGTATATTTAATGAGATAATAACAATAAACATAAAATTCACAAAAACGTGGAAAAACGGCAAAATATTGCCTAATTCGATGATATTTTCTTTAAATCACATAAAGGAAAAGGGGATAATAAAGGTCAAAATATTGCTAAATTCGATGATTTTTAGTACAAAACAAAATGCAAGAAAACTTGCTTAAAAATGCAAAATTTGCGAAATTATGAAATTTGAAGGCCAAATCACATATCGTGAGAAAACATGAAGTAGTATCGAAAAATTGGTAAAAACGAATATATATATACGTAAAACCAGACTACATGAATAACGTGAAAAAAGTCACTATATTACCATATTTGAGGATTTTAACTTCAAATCATAGAGCGAGGTTTCGTGTTATTTAGATCCAAGAAAAGACATATGACAATGTTGTTTCAAATACAAATGACAAAAATCAATGTGTTTTCATTAGAATTAACTAAAATGTTCCTGATTTTCCGTTTATATTACCGATGGAAGATGTACACGTAAAACCGCTCTAATCCGGCTGAAACGTCGACATATGCAATAAAAATAGAACTTCTCCCCTTTTAAATATCATACTCGGTATTTTAACGAGAAACAAATAGATGATTGAAAATGAAGTATTTAAGGTTATTTCTGATCAATTATGTGTTTGCATAATTTTTCATGTATATTTAATGAGATAATAACAATAAACTGAAAATTCACAAAAACGTGGAATAACGGCCAAATTTTGCCTAATTCGATGATATTTTATTTAAATTACATAAAGGAAAAGGGGATGATAAAGGTCAAAATATTGCTAAATTCGATGATTTTTAGTACGAAACAAAATGCAAGAAAACTTGCTTAAAAATGCAAAATTTACGAAATTCTGAGATTTGAAGGCCAAATCACATATCGTGAGAAAACATGAAGTAGTATCGAAATATTGGTAAAAACGAATATATATACGTAAAATCACACTACATAAATAACGTGAAAAAGTCACTATATTACCATATTTGAGGATTTTAACTTCAAATCATAGAGCGAGGTTTCGTGTTATTTAGATCCAAGAAAAGACATATGACAATGTTGTTTCAAATACAAATGACAAAAAACAATGTGTTTTCATTAGAATTAACTAAAATGTTCCTGATTTTCCGTTTATATTACCGATGGAAGATGTACACGTAAACCGCTCTAATCCGGCTGAAACGTCGATATATGCAATAAAAACAGAACTTCTCCCCTTTTAAATATCATACTCGGTATTTTAACGAGAAACAAATAGATGATTGAAAATGAAGTATTTAAGGTTATTTCTGATCAATTATGTGTTTGCATAATTTTTCATGTATATTTAATGAGATAATAACAATAAACTGAAAATTCACAAAAAAGGTGAAAAACGGCAAAATATTGCCTAATTCGATGATATTTTGTTTAAATCACATAAAGGAAAAGGGGATGATAAAGGTCAAAATATTGCTAAATACGATGATTTTTAGTACAAAACAAAATGCAAGAAAACTTGCTTAAAAATGCAAAATTTGCGAAATTATGAGATTTGAAGGCCAAATCACATATCGTGAGAAAACATGAAGTAGTATCGAAATATTGGTAAAAACGAATATACATACGTAAAATCACACAACATAAATAACGTGAAAAAAGTCACTATATTACCATATATGAGGATTTTAACTTCAAATCATAGAGCGAGGTTTCGTGTTATTTAGATCCAAGAAAAGACATATGACAATGTTGTTTCAAATACAAATGACAAAAATCAATGTGTTTTCATTAAAATTAACTAAAATGTTCCTGATTTTCCGTTTATATTACCGATGGAAGATGTACACGTAAAACCGCTCTAATCCGGTTGAAACGTCGATATATGCAATAAAAACAGAACTTCTCCCCTTTCCAATACATTACTCAGTATTTTAACGAAAAACAAATAGATGATTGAAAATGAAGTATTAAAGGTTATTTTCTGATCACTTATGTGTTTGCATAATTTTTATCGTATATTTAATGAATTATTAACAATAAACTGAAATTTCACAAAAACTTGGAAAAACGGCCTAATTCGATGATATTTTGTTTAAATCACATAAAGGAAAAGGGGATGATAAAGGTCAAAATATTGCTAAATTCGATGATTTTTAGTACAAAACAAAATGCAAGAAAACTTGCTTAAAAATGCAAAATTTGCGAAATTATGAAATTTGAAGGCCAAATCACATATCGTGAAAAAACATGAAGTAGTATCGAAATATTGGTAAAAACGAATATATATATACGTAAAACCAGACTACATGAATAACGTGAAAAAAGTCACTATATTACCATATTTGAGGATTTTAACTTCAAATCATAGAGCGAGGTTTCGTATTATTTAGATCAAAGAATAGACATATGCCAATGTTGTTTCAAATACAAATGATAAAAATCAATGTGTTTTCTTTAGAATTAACTAAAATGTTCCTGATTTTCCGTTTATATTACCGATGGAAGATGTACACGTAAAACCGCTCTTATCCGGCTGAAACGTCGATATATGCAATAAAAACAGAACTTCTCCCCTTTTAAATATCATACTCGGTATTTTAACGAGAAACAAATAGATGATTGAAAATGAAGTATTTAAGGTTATTTCTGATCAATTATGTGTTTGCATAATTTTTCATGTATATTTAATGAGATAATAACAATAAACTGAAAATTTACAAAAACGTGGAATAACGGCAAAATATTGCCTAATTCGATGATATTTTGTTTAAATCACATAAAGGAAAAGGGGATGATAAAGGTCAAAATATTGCTAAATTCGATGATTTTTAGTACAAAACAAAATGCAAGAAAACTTGCTTAAAATGCAAAATTTACGAAATTCTGAGATTTGAAGGCCAAATCACATATCGTGAGAAAACATGAAGTAGTATCGAAATATTGGTAAAAACGAATATATATACGTAAAATCACACTACATGAATAACGTGAAAAAAGTCACTATATTACCATATTTGAGGATTTTAAATTCAAATCATAGAGCGAGGTTTCGTGTTATTTAGATCCAAGAAAAGACATATGACAATGTTGTTTCAAATACAAATGACAAAAATCAATGTGTTTTCATTAGAATTAACTAAAATGTTCCTGATTTTCCGTTTATATTACCGATGGAAGATGTACACGTAAAACCGCTCTAATCCGGCTGAAACGTCGATATATGCAATAAAAACAGAACTTCTCCCCTTTTAAATATCATACTCGGTATTTTAACGAGAAACAAATAGATGATTGAAAATGAAGTATTTAAGGTTATTTCTGATCAATTATGTGTTTGCATAATTTTTCATGTATATTTAATGAGATAATAACAATAAACATAAAATTCACAAAAACGTGGAAAAACGGCAAAATATTGCCTAATTCGATGATATTTTGTTTAAATCACATAAAGGAAAAGGGGATAATAAAGGTCAAAATATTGCTAAATTCGATGATTTTTAGTACGAAACAAAATGCAAGAAAACTTGCTTAAAAATGCAAAATTTACAAAATTCTGAGATTTGAAGGCCAAATCACATATCGTGAGAAAACATGAAGTAGTATCGAAATATTGGTAAAAACTAATATATATACGTAAAATCACACTACATAAATAACGTGAAAAAAGTCACTATATTACCATATTTGAGGATTTTAACTTCAAATCATAGAGCGAGGTTTCGTGTTATTTAGATCCAAGAAAAGACATATGACAATGTTGTTTCAAATACAAATGACAAAAATCAATGTGTTTTCATTAGAATTAACTAAAATGTTCCTGATTTTCCGTTTATATTACCGATGGAAGATGTACACGTAAACAGCTCTAATCCGGCTGAAACGTCGATATATGCAATAAAAACAGAACTTCTCCCCTTTTAAATATCATACTCGGTATTTTAACGAGAAACAAATAGATGATTGAAAATGAAGTATTTAAGGTTATTTCTGATCAATTATGTGTTTGCATAATTTTTCATGTATATTTAATGAGATAATAACAATAAACTGAAAATTCACAAAAAAAGGTGGAAAACGGCAAAATATTGCCTAATTCGATGATATTTTGTTTAAATCACATAAAGGAAAAGGGGATGATAAAGGTCAAAATATTGCTAAATTCGATGATTTTTAGTACAAAACAAAATGCAAGAAAACTTGCTTAAAAATGCAAAATTTGCGAAATTATGAGATTTGAAGGCCAAATCACATATCGTGAGAAAACATGAAGTAGTATCGAAATATTGGTAAAAACGAATATACATACGTAAAATCACACTACATAAATAACGTGAAAAAAGTCACTATATTACCATATTTGAGGATTTTAACTTCAAATCATAGAGCGAGGTTTCGTGTTATTTAGATCCAAGAAAAGACATATGACAATGTTGTTTCAAATACAAATGACAAAAATCAATGTGTTTTCATTAAAATTAACTAAAATGTTCCTGATTTTCCGTTTATATTACCGATGGAAGATGTACACGTAAAACCGCTCTAATCCGGCTGAAACGTCGATATATGCAATAAAAACAGAACTTCTCCCCTTTTAAATATCATACTCGGTATTTTAACGAGAAACAAATAGATGATTGAAAATGAAGTATTTAAGGTTATTTCTGATCAAATATGTGTTTGCATAATTTTTCATGTATATTTAATGAGATAATAACAATAAACTGAAAATTCACAAAAACGTGGAAAAACGGCAAAATATTGCCTAATTCGATGATATTTTGTTTAAATCACATAAAGGAAAAGGGGATGATAAAGGTCAAAATATTGCTAAATTCGATGATTTTTAGTACAAAACAAAATGCAAGAAAACTTGCTTAAAAATGCAAAATTTACGAAATTCTGAGATTTGAAGGCCAAATCACATATCGTGAGAAAACATGAAGTAGTATCGAAATATTGGTAAAAACGAATACATATACGTAAAATCACACTACATGAATAACGTGAAAAAAGTCACTATATTACCATATTTGAGGATTTTAGCTTCAAATCATAGAGCGAGGTTTCGTGTTATTTAGATCCAAGAAAAGACATATGACAATGTTGTTTCAAATACAAATGACAAAAATCAATGTGTTTTCATTAGAATTAACTAAAATGTTCCTGATTTTTCGTTTATATTACCGATGGAAGATGTACACGTAAAACCGCTCTAATCCGGCGGAAACGTCGATATATGCAATAAAAACCGAACTTCTCCCCTTTCCTCAAATTCAAATGATAAAAATCAATGTGTTTTCATTAGAATTAACTAAAATGTTCCTGATTTTCCGTTTATATTACCGATGGAAGATGTACACGTAAAACCGCTCTAATCCGGCTGAAACGTCGATATATGCAATAAAAACAGAACTTCTCCCCTTTCCAATACATTACTCAGTATTTTAACGAGAAACAAATAGATGATTGAAAATGAAGTATTTAAGGTTATTTTCTGATCACTTATGTGTTTGCATAAGTTTTATCGTATATATAATGAATTAATAACAATAAACTGAAATTTCACAAAAACTTGGAAAAACGGCCTAATTCGATGATATTTTGTTTAAATCACATAAAGGAACAGGGGATGATAATGGTCAAAATATTGCTAAATTCGATGATTTTTAGTACAAAAAAAATGCAAGAAAACTTGCTTAAAAATGAAAAATTCCCGAAATTCTGAGATTTGAAGGCCAAATCATATATCGTGAGAAAACATGAAGTAGTATCGAAATATTGGTAAAAACGAATATATATACGTAAAATCAGACTACATGAATAACGTGAAAAAGTCACTATATTACCATATTTGAGGATTTTAACTTCAAATCATAGAGCGAGGTTTCGTAATATTTAGATCAAAGAAAAGACATATGACATTGTTGTTTCAAATACATATGATAAAAATCAATGTGTTTTCATTAGAATTAACTAAAATGTTCCTGATTTTCCGTTTATATTACCGATGGAAGATGTACACGTAAAACCGCTCTAATCCGGCTGAAACGTCGATATATGCAATAAAAACAGAACTTCTCCCCTTTTAAATATCATACTCGGTATTTTAACGAGAAACAAATAGATGATTGAAAATGAAGTATTTAAGGTTATTTCTGATCAATTATGTGTTTGCATAATTTTTCATGTATATTTAATGAGATAATAACAATAAACTGAAAATTCACAAAAAAGGTGAAAAACGGCAAAATATTGCCTAATTCGATGATATTTTGTTTAAATCACATAAAGGAAAAGGGGATGATAAAGGTCAAAATATTGCTAAATACGATGATTTTTAGTACAAAACAAAATGCAAGAAAACTTGCTTAAAAATGCAAAATTTGCGAAATTATGAGATTTGAAGGCCAAATCACATATCGTGAGAAAACATGAAGTAGTATCGAAATATTGGTAAAAACGAATATACATACGTAAAATCACACAACATAAATAACGTGAAAAAAGTCACTATATTACCATATATGAGGATTTTAACTTCAAATCATAGAGCGAGGTTTCGTGTTATTTAGATCCAAGAAAAGACATATGACAATGTTGTTTCAAATACAAATGACAAAAATCAATGTGTTTTCATTAAAATTAACTAAAATGTTCCTGATTTTCCGTTTATATTACCGATGGAAGATGTACACGTAAAACCGCTCTAATCCGGTTGAAACGTCGATATATGCAATAAAAACAGAACTTCTCCCCTTTCCAATACATTACTCAGTATTTTAACGAAAAACAAATAGATGATTGAAAATGAAGTATTTAAGGTTATTTTCTGATCACTTATGTGTTTGCATAATTTTTATCGTATATTTAATGAATTATTAACAATAAACTGAAATTTCACAAAAACTTGGAAAAACGGCCTAATTCGATGATATTTTGTTTAAATCACATAAAGGAAAAGGGGATGATAAAGGTCAAAATATTGCTAAATTCGATGATTTTTAGTACAAAACAAAATGCAAGAAAACTTGCTTAAAAATGCAAAATTTGCGAAATTATGAAATTTGAAGGCCAAATCACATATCGTGAAAAAACATGAAGTAGTATCGAAATATTGGTAAAAACGAATATATATATACGTAAAACCAGACTACATGAATAACGTGAAAAAAGTCACTATATTACCATATTTGAGGATTTTAACTTCAAATCATAGAGCGAGGTTTCGTATTATTTAGATCAAAGAATAGACATATGCCAATGTTGTTTCAAATACAAATGATAAAAATCAATGTGTTTTCTTTAGAATTAACTAAAATGTTCCTGATTTTCCGTTTATATTACCGATGGAAGATGTACACGTAAAACCGCTCTTATCCGGCTGAAACGTCGATATATGCAATAAAAACAGAACTTCTCCCCTTTTAAATATCATACTCGGTATTTTAACGAGAAACAAATAGATGATTGAAAATGAAGTATTTAAGGTTATTTCTGATCAATTATGTGTTTGCATAATTTTTCATGTATATTTAATGAGATAATAACAATAAACTGAAAATTTACAAAAACGTGGAATAACGGCAAAATATTGCCTAATTCGATGATATTTTGTTTAAATCACATAAAGGAAAAGGGGATGATAAAGGTCAAAATATTGCTAAATTCGATGATTTTTAGTACAAAACAAAATGCAAGAAAACTTGCTTAAAATGCAAAATTTACGAAATTCTGAGATTTGAAGGCCAAATCACATATCGTGAGAAAACATGAAGTAGTATCGAAATATTGGTAAAAACGAATATATATACGTAAAATCACACTACATGAATAACGTGAAAAAAGTCACTATATTACCATATTTGAGGATTTTAAATTCAAATCATAGAGCGAGGTTTCGTGTTATTTAGATCCAAGAAAAGACATATGACAATGTTGTTTCAAATACAAATGACAAAAATCAATGTGTTTTCATTAGAATTAACTAAAATGTTCCTGATTTTCCGTTTATATTACCGATGGAAGATGTACACGTAAAACCGCTCTAATCCGGCTGAAACGTCGATATATGCAATAAAAACAGAACTTCTCCCCTTTTAAATATCATACTCGGTATTTTAACGAGAAACAAATAGATGATTGAAAATGAAGTATTTAAGGTTATTTCTGATCAATTATGTGTTTGCATAATTTTTCATGTATATTTAATGAGATAATAACAATAAACATAAAATTCACAAAAACGTGGAAAAACGGCAAAATATTGCCTAATTCGATGATATTTTGTTTAAATCACATAAAGGAAAAGGGGATAATAAAGGTCAAAATATTGCTAAATTCGATGATTTTTAGTACGAAACAAAATGCAAGAAAACTTGCTTAAAAATGCAAAATTTACAAAATTCTGAGATTTGAAGGCCAAATCACATATCGTGAGAAAACATGAAGTAGTATCGAAATATTGGTAAAAACTAATATATATACGTAAAATCACACTACATAAATAACGTGAAAAAAGTCACTATATTACCATATTTGAGGATTTTAACTTCAAATCATAGAGCGAGGTTTCGTGTTATTTAGATCCAAGAAAAGACATATGACAATGTTGTTTCAAATACAAATGACAAAAATCAATGTGTTTTCATTAGAATTAACTAAAATGTTCCTGATTTTCCGTTTATATTACCGATGGAAGATGTACACGTAAACAGCTCTAATCCGGCTGAAACGTCGATATATGCAATAAAAACAGAACTTCTCCCCTTTTAAATATCATACTCGGTATTTTAACGAGAAACAAATAGATGATTGAAAATGAAGTATTTAAGGTTATTTCTGATCAATTATGTGTTTGCATAATTTTTCATGTATATTTAATGAGATAATAACAATAAACTGAAAATTCACAAAAAAAGGTGGAAAACGGCAAAATATTGCCTAATTCGATGATATTTTGTTTAAATCACATAAAGGAAAAGGGGATGATAAAGGTCAAAATATTGCTAAATTCGATGATTTTTAGTACAAAACAAAATGCAAGAAAACTTGCTTAAAAATGCAAAATTTGCGAAATTATGAGATTTGAAGGCCAAATCACATATCGTGAGAAAACATGAAGTAGTATCGAAATATTGGTAAAAACGAATATACATACGTAAAATCACACTACATAAATAACGTGAAAAAAGTCACTATATTACCATATTTGAGGATTTTAACTTCAAATCATAGAGCGAGGTTTCGTGTTATTTAGATCCAAGAAAAGACATATGACAATGTTGTTTCAAATACAAATGACAAAAATCAATGTGTTTTCATTAAAATTAACTAAAATGTTCCTGATTTTCCGTTTATATTACCGATGGAAGATGTACACGTAAAACCGCTCTAATCCGGCTGAAACGTCGATATATGCAATAAAAACAGAACTTCTCCCCTTTTAAATATCATACTCGGTATTTTAACGAGAAACAAATAGATGATTGAAAATGAAGTATTTAAGGTTATTTCTGATCAAATATGTGTTTGCATAATTTTTCATGTATATTTAATGAGATAATAACAATAAACTGAAAATTCACAAAAACGTGGAAAAACGGCAAAATATTGCCTAATTCGATGATATTTTGTTTAAATCACATAAAGGAAAAGGGGATGATAAAGGTCAAAATATTGCTAAATTCGATGATTTTTAGTACAAAACAAAATGCAAGAAAACTTGCTTAAAAATGCAAAATTTACGAAATTCTGAGATTTGAAGGCCAAATCACATATCGTGAGAAAACATGAAGTAGTATCGAAATATTGGTAAAAACGAATACATATACGTAAAATCACACTACATGAATAACGTGAAAAAAGTCACTATATTACCATATTTGAGGATTTTAGCTTCAAATCATAGAGCGAGGTTTCGTGTTATTTAGATCCAAGAAAAGACATATGACAATGTTGTTTCAAATACAAATGACAAAAATCAATGTGTTTTCATTAGAATTAACTAAAATGTTCCTGATTTTTCGTTTATATTACCGATGGAAGATGTACACGTAAAACCGCTCTAATCCGGCGGAAACGTCGATATATGCAATAAAAACCGAACTTCTCCCCTTTCCTCAAATTCAAATGATAAAAATCAATGTGTTTTCATTAGAATTAACTAAAATGTTCCTGATTTTCCGTTTATATTACCGATGGAAGATGTACACGTAAAACCGCTCTAATCCGGCTGAAACGTCGATATATGCAATAAAAACAGAACTTCTCCCCTTTCCAATACATTACTCAGTATTTTAACGAGAAACAAATAGATGATTGAAAATGAAGTATTTAAGGTTATTTTCTGATCACTTATGTGTTTGCATAAGTTTTATCGTATATATAATGAATTAATAACAATAAACTGAAATTTCACAAAAACTTGGAAAAACGGCCTAATTCGATGATATTTTGTTTAAATCACATAAAGGAACAGGGGATGATAATGGTCAAAATATTGCTAAATTCGATGATTTTTAGTACGAAACAAAATGCAAGAAAACTTGCTTAAAAATGCAAAATTTACAAAATTCTGAGATTTGAAGGCCAAATCACATATCGTGAGAAAACATGAAGTAGTATCGAAATATTGGTAAAAACTAATATATATACGTAAAATCACACTACATAAATAACGTGAAAAAAGTCACTATATTACCATATTTGAGGATTTTAACTTCAAATCATAGAGCGAGGTTTCGTGTTATTTAGATCCAAGAAAAGACATATGACAATGTTGTTTCAAATACAAATGACAAAAATCAATGTGTTTTCATTAGAATTAACTAAAATGTTCCTGATTTTCCGTTTATATTACCGATGGAAGATGTACACGTAAACAGCTCTAATCCGGCTGAAACGTCGATATATGCAATAAAAACAGAACTTCTCCCCTTTTAAATATCATACTCGGTATTTTAACGAGAAACAAATAGATGATTGAAAATGAAGTATTTAAGGTTATTTCTGATCAATTATGTGTTTGCATAATTTTTCATGTATATTTAATGAGATAATAACAATAAACTGAAAATTCACAAAAAAAGGTGGAAAACGGCAAAATATTGCCTAATTCGATGATATTTTGTTTAAATCACATAAAGGAAAAGGGGATGATAAAGGTCAAAATATTGCTAAATTCGATGATTTTTAGTACAAAACAAAATGCAAGAAAACTTGCTTAAAAATGCAAAATTTGCGAAATTATGAGATTTGAAGGCCAAATCACATATCGTGAGAAAACATGAAGTAGTATCGAAATATTGGTAAAAACGAATATACATACGTAAAATCACACTACATAAATAACGTGAAAAAAGTCACTATATTACCATATTTGAGGATTTTAACTTCAAATCATAGAGCGAGGTTTCGTGTTATTTAGATCCAAGAAAAGACATATGACAATGTTGTTTCAAATACAAATGACAAAAATCAATGTGTTTTCATTAAAATTAACTAAAATGTTCCTGATTTTCCGTTTATATTACCGATGGAAGATGTACACGTAAAACCGCTCTAATCCGGCTGAAACGTCGATATATGCAATAAAAACAGAACTTCTCCCCTTTTAAATATCATACTCGGTATTTTAACGAGAAACAAATAGATGATTGAAAATGAAGTATTTAAGGTTATTTCTGATCAAATATGTGTTTGCATAATTTTTCATGTATATTTAATGAGATAATAACAATAAACTGAAAATTCACAAAAACGTGGAAAAACGGCAAAATATTGCCTAATTCGATGATATTTTGTTTAAATCACATAAAGGAAAAGGGGATGATAAAGGTCAAAATATTGCTAAATTCGATGATTTTTAGTACAAAACAAAATGCAAGAAAACTTGCTTAAAAATGCAAAATTTACGAAATTCTGAGATTTGAAGGCCAAATCACATATCGTGAGAAAACATGAAGTAGTATCGAAATATTGGTAAAAACGAATACATATACGTAAAATCACACTACATGAATAACGTGAAAAAAGTCACTATATTACCATATTTGAGGATTTTAGCTTCAAATCATAGAGCGAGGTTTCGTGTTATTTAGATCCAAGAAAAGACATATGACAATGTTGTTTCAAATACAAATGACAAAAATCAATGTGTTTTCATTAGAATTAACTAAAATGTTCCTGATTTTTCGTTTATATTACCGATGGAAGATGTACACGTAAAACCGCTCTAATCCGGCGGAAACGTCGATATATGCAATAAAAACCGAACTTCTCCCCTTTCCTCAAATTCAAATGATAAAAATCAATGTGTTTTCATTAGAATTAACTAAAATGTTCCTGATTTTCCGTTTATATTACCGATGGAAGATGTACACGTAAAACCGCTCTAATCCGGCTGAAACGTCGATATATGCAATAAAAACAGAACTTCTCCCCTTTCCAATACATTACTCAGTATTTTAACGAGAAACAAATAGATGATTGAAAATGAAGTATTTAAGGTTATTTTCTGATCACTTATGTGTTTGCATAAGTTTTATCGTATATATAATGAATTAATAACAATAAACTGAAATTTCACAAAAACTTGGAAAAACGGCCTAATTCGATGATATTTTGTTTAAATCACATAAAGGAACAGGGGATGATAATGGTCAAAATATTGCTAAATTCGATGATTTTTAGTACAAAAAAAATGCAAGAAAACTTGCTTAAAAATGAAAAATTCCCGAAATTCTGAGATTTGAAGGCCAAATCATATATCGTGAGAAAACATGAAGTAGTATCGAAATATTGGTAAAAACGAATATATATACGTAAAATCAGACTACATGAATAACGTGAAAAAGTCACTATATTACCATATTTGAGGATTTTAACTTCAAATCATAGAGCGAGGTTTCGTAATATTTAGATCAAAGAAAAGACATATGACATTGTTGTTTCAAATACATATGATAAAAATCAATGTGTTTTCATTAGAATTAACTAAAATGTTCCTGATTTTCCGTTTATATTACCGATGGAAGATGTACACGTAAAACCGCTCTAATCCGGCTGAAACGTCGATATATGCAATAAAAACAGAACTTCTCCCCTTTTAAATATCATACTCGGTATTTTAACGAGAAACAAATAGATGATTGAAAATGAAGTATTTAAGGTTATTTCTGATCAATTATGTGTTTGCATAATTTTTCATGTATATTTAATGAGATAATAACAATAAACTGAAAATTCACAAAAACGTGGAATAACGGCAAAATATTGCCTAATTCGATGATATTTTGTTTAAATCACATAAAGGAAAAGGGGATGATAAAGGTCAAAATATTGCTAAATTCGATGATTTTTAGTACAAAACAAAATGCAAGAAAACTTGCTTAAAATGCAAAATTTACGAAATTCTGAGATTTGAAGGCCAAATCACATATCGTGAGAAAACATGAAGTAGTATCGAAATATTGGTAAAAACGAATATACATACGTAAAATCACACTACATAAATAACGTGAAAAAAGTCACTATATTACCATTTTGAGGATTTTAACTTCAAATCATAGAGCGAGGTTTCGTGTTATTTAGATCCAAGAAAAGACATATGACAATGTTGTTTCAAATACAAATGACAAAAATCAATGTGTTTTCATTAAAATTAACTAAAATGTTCCTGATTTTCCGTTTATATTACCGATGGAAGATGTACACGTAAAACCGCTCTAATCCGGCTGAAACGTCGATATATGCAATAAAAACAGAACTTCTCCCCTTTTAAATATCATACTCGGTATTTTAACGAGAAACAAATAGATGATTGAAAATGAAGTATTTAAGGTTATTTCTGATCAATTATGTGTTTGCATAATTTTTCATGTATATTTAATGAGATAATAACAATAAACTGAAAATTCACAAAAACGTGGAAAAACGGCAATATATTGCCTAATTCGATGATATTTTCTTTAAATCACATAAAGGAAAAGGGGATAATAAAGGTCAAAATATTGCTAAATTCGATGATTTTTAGTACAAAACAAAATGCAAGAAAACTTGCTTAAAAATGCAATATTTGCGAAATTATGAAATTTGAAGGCCAAATCACATATCGTGAGAAAACATGAAGTAGTATCGAAATATTGGTAAAAACGAATATATATATACGTAAAACCAGACTACATGAATAACGTGAAAAAAGTCACTATATTACCATATTTGAGGATTTTAACTTCAAATCATAGAGCGAGGTTTCGTGTTATTTAGATCCAAGAAAAGACATATGACAATATTGTTTCAAATACAAATGACAAAAATCAATGTGTTTTCATTAGAATTAACTAAAATGTTCCTGATTTTCCGTTTATATTACCGATGGAAGATGTACACGTAAAACCGCTCTAATCCGGCTGAAACGTCGATATATGCAATAAAAACAGAACTTCTCCCCTTTTAAATATCATACTCGGTATTTTAACGAGAAACAAATAGATGATTGAAAATGAAGTATTTAAGGTTATTTCTGATCAATTATGTGTTTGCATAATTTTTCATGTATATTTAATGAGATAATAACAATAAACTGAAAATTCACAAAAAAGGTGAAAAACGGCAAAATATTGCCTAATTCGATGATATTTTGTTTAAATCACATAAAGGAAAAGGGGATGATAAAGGTCAAAATATTGCTAAATTCGATGATTTTTAGTACAAAACAAAATGCAAGAAAACTTGCTTAAAAATGCAAAATTTGCGAAATTATGAGATTTGAAGGCCAAATCACATATCGTGAGAAAACATGAAGTAGTATCGAAATATTGGTAAAAACGAATATACATACGTAAAATCACACTACATAAATAACGTGAAAAAAGTCACTATATTACCATATTTGAGGATTTTAACTTCATATCATAGAGCGAGGTTTCGTGTTATTTAGATCCAAGAAAAGACATATGACAATGTTGTTTCAAATACAAATGACAAAAATCAATGTGTTTTCATTAAAATTAACTAAAATGTTCCTGATTTTCCGTTTATATTACCGATGGAAGATGTACACGTAAAACCGCTCTAATCCGGCTGAAACGTCGATATATGCAATAAAAACAGAACTTCTCCCCTTTTAAATATCATACTCGGTATTTTAACGAGAAACAAATAGATGATTGAAAATGAAGTATTTAAGGTTATTTCTGATCAATTATGTGTTTGCATAATTTTTCATGTATATATAATGAGATAATAACAATAAAATGAAAATTCACAAAAACGTGGAAAAATGGCAAAATATTGCCTTATTCGATGATATTTTCTTTAAATCACATAAAGGAAAAGGGGATAATAAAGGTCAAAATATTGCTAAATTCGATGATTTTTAGTACAAAACAAAATGCAAGAAAACTTGCTAAAAAATGCAAAATTTGCGAAATTATGAAATTTGAAGGCCAAATCACATATCGTGAGAAAACATGAAGTAGTATCGAAATATTGGTAAAAACGAATATATATATACGTAAAACCAGACTACATGAATAACGTGAAAAAAGTCACTATATTACCATATTTGAGGATTTTAACTTCAAATCATAGAGCGAGGTTTCGTGTTATTTAGATCCAAGAAAAGACATATGACAATGTTGTTTCAAATACAAATGACAAAAAATCAATGTGTTTTCATTAGAATTAACTAAAATGTTCCTGATTTTTCGTTTATATTACCGATGGAAGATGTACACGTAAAACCGCTCTAATCCGGCGGAAACGTCGATATATGCAATAAAAACCGAACTTCTCCCCTTTCCTCAAATTCAAATGATAAAAATCAATGTGTTTTCATTAGAATTAACTAAAATGTTCCTGATTTTCCGTTTATATTACCGATGGAAGATGTACACGTAAAACCGCTCTAATCCGGCTGAAACGTCGATATATGCAATAAAAACAGAACTGCTCCCCTTTCCAATACATTACTCAGTATTTTAACGAGAAACAAATAGATGATTGAAAATGACGTATTTAAGGTTATTTCTGATCAATTATGTGTTTGCATAATTTTTCATGTATATTTAATGAGATAATAACAATAAACCGAAAATTCACAAAAACGTGGAAAAACGGCAAAATATTGCCTAATTCGATGATATTTTGTTTAAATCACATAAAGGAAAAGGGGATGATAAAGGTCAAAATATTGCTAAATTCGATGATTTTTAGTACAAAACAAAATGCAAGAAAACTTGCTTAAAAATGCAAAATTTACGAATTTCTGAGATTTGAAGGCCAAATCACATATCGTGAGAAAACATGAAGTAGTATCGAAATATTGGTAAAAACGAATACATATACGTAAAATCACACTACATGAATAACGTGAAAAAAGTCACTATATTACCATATTTGAGGATTTTAACTTCAAATCATAGAGCGAGGTTTCGTGTTATTTAGATCCAAGAAAAGACATATGACAATGTTGTTTCAAATACAAATGACAAAAATCAATGTGTTTTCATTAGAATTAACTAAAATGTTCCTGATTTTTCGTTTATATTACCGATGGAAGATGTACACGTAAAACCGCTCTAATCCGGCGGAAACGTCGATATATGCAATAAAAACCGAACTTCTCCCCTTTCCTCAAATTCAAATGATAAAAATCAATGTGTTTTCATTAGAATTAACTAAAATGTTACTGATTTTCCGTTTATATTACCGATGGAAGATGTACACGTAAAACCGCTCTAATCCGGCTGAAACGTCGATATATGCAATAAAAACAGAACTTCTCCCCTTTCCAATACATTACTCAGTATTTAAACGAGAAACAAATAGATGATTGAAAATGAAGTATTTAAGGTTATTTTCTGATCACTTATGTTTTTGCATAATTTTTATCGTATATTTAATGAATTAATAACAATAAACTGAAATTTCACAAAAACTTGGAAAAACGGCCTAATTCGATGATATTTTGTTTAAATCACATAAAGGAACAGGGGATGATAATGGTCAAAATATTGCTAAATTCGATGATTTTTAGTACAAAAAAAATGCAAGAAAACTTGCTTAAAAATGAAAAATTCCCGAAATTCTGAGATTTGAAGGCCAAATCATATATCGTGAAAAAACATGAAGTAGTATCGAAATATTGGTAAAAACGAATGTATATATACGTAAAACCAGACTACATGAATAACGTGAAAAAAGTCACTATATTACCATATTTGAGGATTTTAACTTCAAATCATGGAGCGAGGTTTCGTATTATTTAGATCAAAGAATAGACATATGCCAATGTTGTTTCAAATACAAATGATAAAAATCAATGTGTTTTCATTAGAATTAACTAAAATGTTCCTGATTTTCCGTTTATATTACCGATGGAAGATGTACACGTAAAACCGCTCTAATCCGGCTGAAACGTCGATATATGCAATAAAAACAGAACTTCTCCCCTTTTAAATATCATACTCGGTATTTTAACGAGAAACAAATAGATGATTGAAAATGAAGTATTTAAGGTTATTTCTGATCAATTATGTGTTTGCATAATTTTTCATGTATATTTAATGAGATAATAACAATAAACATAAAATTCACAAAAACGTGGAAAAACGGCAAAATATTGCCTAATTCGATAATATTTTCTTTAAATCACATAAAGGAAAAGGGGATAATAAAGGTCAAAATATTGCTAAATTCGATGATTTTTAGTACAAAACAAAATGCAAGAAAACTTGCTTAAAAATGCAAAATTTGCGAAATTATGAAATTTGAAGGCCAAATCACATGTCGTGAAAAAACATGAAGTAGTATCGAAATATTGGTAAAAACGAATATATATATACGTAAAACCAGACTACATGAATAACGTGAAAAAAGTCACTATATTACCATATTTGAGGATTTTAACTTCAAATCATGGAGCGAGGTTTCGTATTATTTAGATCAAAGAATAGACATATGCCAATGTTGTTTCAAATACAAATGATAAAAATCAATGTGTTTTCATTAGAATTAACTAAAATGTTCCTGATTTTCCGTTTATATTACCGATGGAAGATGTACACGTAAAACCGCTCTAATCCGGCTGAAACGTCGATATATGCAATAAAAACAGAACTTCTCCCCTTTTAAATATCATACTCGGTATTTTAACGAGAAACAAATAGATGATTGAAAATGAAGTATTTAAGGTTATTTCTGATCAATTATGTGTTTGCATAATTTTTCATGTATATTTAATGAGATAATAACAATAAACATAAAATTCACAAAAACGTGGAAAAACGGCAAAATATTGCCTAATTCGATAATATTTTCTTTAAATCACATAAAGGAAAAGGGGATAATAAAGGTCAAAATATTGCTAAATTCGATGATTTTTAGTACAAAACAAAATGCAAGAAAACTTGCTTAAAAATGCAAAATTTGCGCAATTATGAAATTTGAAGGCCAAATCACATGTCGTGAAAAAACATGAAGTAGTATCGAAATATTGGTAAAAACGAATATATATATACGTAAAACCAGACTACATGAATAACGTGAAAAAAGTCACTATATTACCATATTTGAGGATTTTAACTTCAAATCATGGAGCGAGGTTTCGTATTATTTAGATCAAAGAATAGACATATGCCAATGTTGTTTCAAATACAAATGATAAAAATCAATGTGTTTTCATTAGAATTAACTAAAATGTTCCTGATTTTCCGTTTATATTACCGATGGAAGATGTACACGTAAAACCGCTCTAATCCGGCTGAAACGTCGATATATGCAATAAAAACAGAACTTCTCCCCTTTTAAATATCATACTCGGTATTTTAACGAGAAACAAATAGATGATTGAAAATGAAGTATTTAAGGTTATTTCTGATCAATTATGTGTTTGCATAATTTTTCATGTATATTTAATGAGATAATAACAATAAACTGAAAATTCACAAAAACGTGGAAAAACGGCAAAATATTGCCTAATTCGATGATATTTTGTTTTAATCACATAAAGGAAAAGGGAATGACAAAGGTCAAAATATTGCTAAATTCGATGATTTTTAGTACAAAACAAAATGCAAGAAAACTTGCTTAAAAATGCAAAATTTACGAAATTCTGAGATTTGAAGGCCAAATCACATATCGTGAGAAAACATGAAGTAGTATCGAAATATTGGTAAAAACGAATATATATACGTAAAATCACACTACATAAATAACGTGAAAAAAAGTCACTATATTACCATATTTGAGGATTTTAACTTCAAATCATAGAGCGAGGTTTCGTGTTATTTAGATCCAAGAAAAGACATATGACAATGTTGTTTCAAATACAAATGACAAAAATCAATGTGTTTTCATTAGAATTAACTAAAATGTTCCTGATTTTCCGTTTATATTACCGATGGAAGATGTACACGTAAACCGCTCTAATCCGGCTGAAACGTCGATATATGCAATAAAAACAGAACTTCTCCCCTTTTAAATATCATACTCGGTATTTTAACGAGAAACAAATAGATGATTGAAAATGAAGTATTTAAGGTTATTTCTGATCAATTATGTGTTTGCATAATTTTTCATGTATATTTAATGAGATAATAACAATAAACTGAAAATTCACAAAAAAGGTGAAAAACGGCAAAATATTGCCTAATTCGATGATATTTTGTTTAAATCACATAAAGGAAAAGGGGATGATAAAGGTCAAAATATTGCTAAATACGATGATTTTTAGTACAAAACAAAATGCAAGAAAACTTGCTTAAAAATGCAAAATTTGCGAAATTATGAGATTTGAAGGCCAAATCACATATCGTGAGAAAACATGAAGTAGTATCGAAATATTGGTAAAAACGAATATACATACGTAAAATCACACAACATAAATAACGTGAAAAAAGTCACTATATTACCATATTTGAGGATTTTAACTTCAAATCATAGAGCGAGGTTTCGTGTTATTTAGATCCAAGAAAAGACATATGACAATGTTGTTTCAAATACAAATGACAAAAATCAATGTGTTTTCATTAAAATTAACTAAAATGTTCCTGATTTTCCGTTTATATTACCGATGGAAGATGTACACGTAAAACCGCTCTAATCCGGCTGAAACGTCGATATATGCAATAAAAACAGAACTTCTCCCCTTTTAAATATCATACTCGGTATTTTAACGAGAAACAAATAGATGATTGAAAATGAAGTATTTAAGGTTATTTCTGATCAATTATGTGTTTGCATAATTTTTCATGTATATTTAATGAGATAATAACAATAAACTGAAAATTCACAAAAACGTGGAAAAACGGCAAAATATTGCCTAATTCGATGATATTTTCTTTAAATCACATAAAGGAAAAGGGGATAATAAAGGTCAAAATATTGCTAAATTCGATGATTTTTAGTACAAAACAAAATGCAAGAAAACTTGCTTAAAAATGCAAAATTTGCGAAATTATGAAATTTGAAGGCCAAATCACATAGAAAATGTGAGAAAACATGAAGTAGTATCGAAAAATTGGTAAAAACGAATATATATATACGTAAAACCAGACTACATGAATAACGTGAAAAAGTCACTATATTACCATATTTGAGGATTTTAACTTCAAATCATAGAGCGAGGTTTCGTGTTATTTAGATCCAAGAAAAGACATATGACAATGTTGTTTCAAATACAAATGACAAAAATCAATGTGTTTTCATTAGAATTAACTAAAATGTTCCTGATTTTCCGTTTATATTACCGATGGAAGATGTACACGTAAAACCGCTCTAATCCGGCTGAAACGTCGACATATGCAATAAAAATAGAACTTCTCCCCTTTTAAATATCATATTCGGTATTTTAACGAGAAACAAATAGATGATTGAAAATGAAGTATTTAAGGTTATTTCTGATCAATTATGTGTTTGCATAATTTTTCATGTATATTTAATGAGATAATAACAATAAACTGAAAATTCACAAAAACGTGGAATAACGGCAAAATTTTGCCTAATTCGATGATATTTTGTTTAAGTTACATAAAGGAAAAGGGGATGATAAAGGTCAAAATATTGCTAAATTCGATGATTTTTAGTACAAAACAAAATGCAAGAAAACTTGCTTAAAAATGCAAAATTTACGAAATTCTGAGATTTGAAGGCCAAATCACATATCGTGAGAAAACATGAAGTAGTATCGAAATATTGGTAAAAACGAATATATATACGTAAAATCACACTACATAAATAACGTGAAAAAAGTCACTATATTACCATATTTGAGGATTTTAACTTCAAATCATAGAGCGAGGTTTCGTGTTATTTAGATCCAAGAAAAGACATATGACAATGTTGTTTCAAATACAAATGACAAAAATCAATGTGTTTTCATTAAAATTAACTAAAATGTTCCTGATTTTCCGTTTATATTACCGATGGAAGATGTACACGTAAAACCGCTCTAATCCGGTTGAAACGTCGATATATGCAATAAAAACAGAACTTCTCCCCTTTCCAATACATTACTCAGTATTTTAACGAGAAACAAATAGATGATTGAAAATGAAGTATTTAAGGTTATTTTCTGATCACTTATGTGTTTGCATAATTTTTATCGTATATTTAATGAATTATTAACAATAAACTGAAATTTCACAAAAACTTGGAAAAACGGCCTAATTCGATGATATTTTGTTTAAATCACATAAAGGAACAGGGGATGATAAGGGTCAAAATATTGCTAAATTCGATGATTTTTAGTACAAAAAAAATGCAAGAAAACTTGCTTAAAAATGAAAAATTCCCGAAATTCTGAGATTTGAAGGCCAAATCATATATCGTGAGAAAACATGAAGTAGTATCGAAATGTTGGTAAAAACGAATATATATACGTAAAATCAGACTACATGAATATCGTGAAAAAGTCACTATATTACCATATTTGAGGATTTTAACTTCAAATCATAGAGCGAGGTTTCGTAATATTTAGATCAAAGAAAAGACATGACATTGTTGTTTCAAATACAAATGATAAAAATCAATGTGTTTTCATTAGAATTAACTAAAATGTTCCTGATTTTCCGTTTATATTACCGATGGAAGATGTACACGTAAAACCGCTCTTATCCGGCTGAAACGTCGATATATGCAATAAAAACAGAACTTCTCCCCTTTTAAATATCATACTCGGTATTTTAACGAGAAACAAATAGATGATTGAAAATGAAGTATTTAAGGTTATTTCTGATCAATTATGTGTTTGCATAATTTTTCATGTATATTTAATGAGATAATAACAATAAACTGAAAATTCACAAAAACGTGGAATAACGGCAAAATATTGCCTAATTCGATGATATTTTGTTTAAATCACATAACGGAAAAGGGGATGATAAAGGTCAAAATATTGCTAAATTCGATGATTTTTAGTACAAAACAAAATGCAAGAAAACTTGCTTAAAATGCAAAATTTACGAAATTCTGAGATTTGAAGGCCAAATCACATATCGTGAGAAAACATGAAGTAGTATCGAAATATTGGTAAAAACGAATATATATACGTAAAATCACACTACATGAATAACTTGAAAAAAGTCACTATATTACCATATTTGAGGATTTTAACTTCAAATCATAGAGCGAGGTTTCGTATTATTTAGATCAAAGAATAGACATATGCCAATGTTGTTTCAAATACAAATGATAAAAATCAATGTGTTCTCATTAGAATTAACTAAAATGTTCCTGATTTTTCGTTTATATTACCGATGGAAGATGTACACGTAAAACCGCTCTAATCCGGCTGAAACGTCGATATATGCAATAAAAACAGAACTTCTCCCCTTTTAAATATCATACTCGGTATTTTAACGAGAAACAAATAGATGATTGAAAATGAAGTATTTAAGGTTATTTCTGATCAATTATGTGTTTGCATAATTTTTCATGTATATTTAATGAGATAATAACAATAAACTGAAAATTCACAAAAACGTGGAAAAACGGCAAAATATTGCCTAATTCGATTATATTTTCTTTAAATCACATAAAGGAAAAGGGGATGATAAAGGTCAAAATATTGCTAAATTCGATGATTTTTAGTACAAAACAAAATGCAAGAAAACTTGCTTAAAAATGCAAAATTTACGAAATTCTGAGATTTGAAGGCCAAATCACATATCGTGAGAAAACATGAAGTAGTATCGAAATATTGGTAAAAACGAATATATATACGTAAAATCACACTACATAAATAACGTGAAAAAAGTCACTATATTACCATATTTGAGGATTTTAACTTCAAATCATAGAGCGAGGTTTCGTGTTATTTAGATCCAAGAAAAGACATATGACAATGTTGTTTCAAATACAAATGACAAAAATCAATGTGTTTTCATTAGAATTAACTAAAATGTTCCTGATTTTTCGTTTATATTACCGATGGAAGATGTACACGTAAAACCGCTCTAATCCGGCGGAAACGTCGATATATGCAATAAAAACCGAACTTCTCCCCTTTCCTCAAATTCAAATGATAAAAATCAATGTGTTTTCATTAGAATTAACTAAAATGTTCCTGATTTTCCGTTTATATTACCGATGGAAGATGTACACGTAAAACCGCTCTAATCCGGCTGAAACGTCGATATATGCAATAAAAACAGAACTTCTCCCCTTTCCAATACATTACTCAGTATTTTAACGAGAAACAAATAGATGATTGAAAATGAAGTATTTAAGGTTATTTTCTGATCACTTATGTTTTTTGCATAATTTTTATCGTATATTTAATGAATTAATAACAATAAACTGAAATTTCACAAAAACTTGGAAAAACGGCCTAATTCGATGATATTTTGTTTAAATCACATAAAGGAACAGGGGATGATAATGGTCAAAATATTGCTAAATTCGATGATTTTTAGTACAAAAAAAATGCAAGAAAACTTGCTTAAAAATGAAAAATTCCCGAAATTCTGAGATTTGAAGGCCAAATCATATATCGTGAAAAAACATGAAGTAGTATCGAAATATTGGTAAAAACGAATGTATATATACGTAAAACCAGACTACATGAATAACGTGAAAAAAGTCACTATATTACCATATTTGAGGATTTTAACTTCAAATCATGGAGCGAGGTTTCGTATTATTTAGATCAAAGAATAGACATATGCCAATGTTGTTTCAAATACAAATGATAAAAATCAATGTGTTTTCATTAGAATTAACTAAAATGTTCCTGATTTTCCGTTTATATTACCGATGGAAGATGTACACGTAAAACCGCTCTAATCCGGCTGAAACGTCGATATATGCAATAAAAACAGAACTTCTCCCCTTTTAAATATCATACTCGGTATTTTAACGAGAAACAAATAGATGATTGAAAATGAAGTATTTAAGGTTATTTCTGATCAATTATGTGTTTGCATAATTTTTCATGTATATTTAATGAGATAATAACAATAAACATAAAATTCACAAAAACGTGGAAAAACGGCAAAATATTGCCTAATTCGATGATATTTTCTTTAAATCACATAAAAGAAAAGGGGATAATAAAGGTCAAAATATTGCTAAATTCGATGATTTTTAGTACAAAACAAAATGCAAGAAAACTTGCTTAAAAATGCAAAATTTGCGAAATTATGAAATTTGAAGGCCAAATCACATAGAAAATGTGAGAAAACATGAAGTAGTATCGAAAAATTGGTAAAAACGAATATATATATACGTAAAACCAGACTACATGAATAACGTGAAAAAAGTCACTATATTACCATATTTGAGGATTTTAACTTCAAATCATAGAGCGAGGTTTCGTGTTATTTAGATCCAAGAAAAGACATATGACAATGTTGTTTCAAATACAAATGACAAAAATCAATGTGTTTTCATTAGAATTAACTAAAATGTTCCTGATTTTCCGTTTATATTACCGATGGAAGATGTACACGTAAAACCGCTCTAATCCGGCTGAAACGTCGACATATGCAATAAAAATAGAACTTCTCCCCTTTTAAATATCATACTCGGTATTTTAACGAGAAACAAATAGATGATTGAAAATGAAGTATTTAAGGTTATTTCTGATCAATTATGTGTTTGCATAATTTTTCATGTATATTTAATGAGATAATAACAATAAACTGAAAATTCACAAAAACGTGGAATAACGGCCAAATTTTGCCTAATTCGATGATATTTTGTTTAAATTACATAAAGGAAAAGGGGATGATAAAGGTCAAAATATTGCTAAATTCGATGATTTTTAGTACAAAACAAAATGCAAGAAAACTTGCTTAAAAATGCAAAATTTACGAAATTCTGAGATTTGAAGGCCAAATCACATATCGTGAGAAAACATGAAGTAGTATCGAAATATTGGTAAAAACGAATATATATACGTAAAATCACACTACATAAATAACGTGAAAAAGTCACTATATTACCATATTTGAGGATTTTAACTTCAAATCATAGAGCGAGGTTTCGTGTTATTTAGATCCAAGAAAAGACATATGACAATGTTGTTTCAAATACAAATGACAAAAAACAATGTGTTTTCATTAGAATTAACTAAAATGTTCCTGATTTTCCGTTTATATTACCGATGGAAGATGTACACGTAAACCGCTCTAATCCGGCTGAAACGTCGATATATGCAATAAAAACAGAACTTCTCCCCTTTTAAATATCATACTCGGTATTTTAACGAGAAACAAATAGATGATTGAAAATGAAGTATTTAAGGTTATTTCTGATCAATTATGTGTTTGCATAATTTTTCATGTATATTTAATGAGATAATAACAATAAACTGAAAATTCACAAAAAAGGTGAAAAACGGCAAAATATTGCCTAATTCGATGATATTTTGTTTAAATCACATAAAGGAAAAGGGGATGATAAAGGTCAAAATATTGCTAAATACGATGATTTTTAGTACAAAACAAAATGCAAGAAAACTTGCTTAAAAATGCAAAATTTGCGAAATTATGAGATTTGAAGGCCAAATCACATATCGTGAGAAAACATGAAGTAGTATCGAAATATTGGTAAAAACGAATATACATACGTAAAATCACACAACATAAATAACGTGAAAAAAGTCACTATATTACCATATATGAGGATTTTAACTTCAAATCATAGAGCGAGGTTTCGTGTTATTTAGATCCAAGAAAAGACATATGACAATGTTGTTTCAAATACAAATGACAAAAATCAATGTGTTTTCATTAAAATTAACTAAAATGTTCCTGATTTTCCGTTTATATTACCGATGGAAGATGTACACGTAAAACCGCTCTAATCCGGTTGAAACGTCGATATATGCAATAAAAACAGAACTTCTCCCCTTTCCAATACATTACTCAGTATTTTAACGAGAAACAAATAGATGATTGAAAATGAAGTATTTAAGGTTATTTTCTGATCACTTATGTGTTTGCATAATTTTTATCGTATATTTAATGAATTATTAACAATAAACTGAAATTTCACAAAAACTTGGAAAAACGGCCTAATTCGATGATATTTTGTTTAAATCACATAAAGGAACAGGGGATGATAAGGGTCAAAATATTGCTAAATTCGATGATTTTTAGTACAAAAAAAATGCAAGAAAACTTGCTTAAAAATGAAAAATTCCCGAAATTCTGAGATTTGAAGGCCAAATCATATATCGTGAGAAAACATGAAGTAGTATCGAAATATTGGTAAAAACGAATATATATACGTAAAATCAGACTACATGAATAACGTGAAAAAGTCACTATATTACCATATTTGAGGATTTTAACTTCAAATCATAGAGCGAGGTTTCGTAATATTTAGATCAAAGAAAAGACATGACATTGTTGTTTCAAATACAAATGATAAAAATCAATGTGTTTTCATTAGAAATAACTAAAATGTTCCTGATTTTCCGTTTATATTACCGATGGAAGATGTACACGTAAAACCGCTCTTATCCGGCTGAAACGTCGATATATGCAATAAAAACAGAACTTCTCCCCTTTTAAATATCATACTCGGTATTTTAACGAGAAACAAATAGATGATTGAAAATGAAGTATTTAAGGTTATTTCTGATCAATTATGTGTTTGCATAATTTTTCATGTATATTTAATGAGATAATAACAATAAACTGAAAATTCACAAAAACGTGGAATAACGGCAAAATATTGCCTAATTCGATGATATTTTGTTTAAATCACATAAAGGAAAAGGGGATGATAAAGGTCAAAATATTGCTAAATTCGATGATTTTTAGTACAAAACAAAATGCAAGAAAACTTGCTTAAAATGCAAAATTTACGAAATTCTGAGATTTGAAGGCCAAATCACATATCGTGAGAAAACATGAAGTAGTATCGAAATATTGGTAAAAACGAATATATATACGTAAAATCACACTACATGAATAACTTGAAAAAAGTCACTATATTACCATATTTGAGGATTTTAACTTCAAATCATAGAGCGAGGTTTCGTATTATTTAGATCAAAGAATAGACATATGCCAATGTTGTTTCAAATACAAATGATAAAAATCAATGTGTTCTCATTAGAATTAACTAAAATGTTCCTGATTTTTCGTTTATATTACCGATGGAAGATGTACACGTAAAACCGCTCTAATCCGGCTGAAACGTCGATATATGCAATAAAAACAGAACTTCTCCCCTTTTAAATATCATACTCGGTATTTTAACGAGAAACAAATAGATGATTGAAAATGAAGTATTTAAGGTTATTTCTGATCAATTATGTGTTTGCATACTTTTTCATGTATATTTAATGAGATAATAACAATAAACTGAAAATTCACAAAAACGTGGAAAAACGGCAAAATATTGCCTAATTCGATTATATTTTCTTTAAATCACATAAAGGAAAAGGGGATGATAAAGGTCAAAATATTGCTAAATTCGATGATTTTTAGTACAAAACAAAATGCAAGAAAACTTGCTTAAAAATGCAAAATTTACGAAATTCTGAGATTTGAAGGCCAAATCACATATCGTGAGAAAACATGAAGTAGTATCGAAATATTGGTAAAAACGAATATATATACGTAAAATCACACTACATAAATAACGTGAAAAAAGTCACTATATTACCATATTTGAGGATTTTAACTTCAAATCATAGAGCGAGGTTTCGTGTTATTTAGATCCAAGAAAAGACATATGACAATGTTGTTTCAAATACAAATGACAAAAATCAATGTGTTTTCATTAGAATTAACTAAAATGTTCCTGATTTTTCGTTTATATTACCGATGGAAGATGTACACGTAAAACCGCTCTAATCCGGCGGAAACGTCGATATATGCAATAAAAACCGAACTTCTCCCCTTTCCTCAAATTCAAATGATAAAAATCAATGTGTTTTCATTAGAATTAACTAAAATGTTCCTGATTTTCCGTTTATATTACCGATGGAAGATGTACACGTAAAACCGCTCTAATCCGGCTGAAACGTCGATATATGCAATAAAAACAGAACTTCTCCCCTTTCCAATACATTACTCAGTATTTTAACGAGAAACAAATAGATGATTGAAAATGAAGTATTTAAGGTTATTTTCTGATCACTTATGTTTTTTGCATAATTTTTATCGTATATTTAATGAATTAATAACAATAAACTGAAATTTCACAAAAACTTGGAAAAACGGCCTAATTCGATGATATTTTGTTTAAATCACATAAAGGAACAGGGGATGATAATGGTCAAAATATTGCTAAATTCGATGATTTTTAGTACAAAAAAAATGCAAGAAAACTTGCTTAAAAATGAAAAATTCCCGAAATTCTGAGATTTGAAGGCCAAATCATATATCGTGAAAAAACATGAAGTAGTATCGAAATATTGGTAAAAACGAATGTATATATACGTAAAACCAGACTACATGAATAACGTGAAAAAAGTCACTATATTACCATATTTGAGGATTTTAACTTCAAATCATGGAGCGAGGTTTCGTATTATTTAGATCAAAGAATAGACATATGCCAATGTTGTTTCAAATACAAATGATAAAAATCAATGTGTTTTCATTAGAATTAACTAAAATGTTCCTGATTTTCCGTTTATATTACCGATGGAAGATGTACACGTAAAACCGCTCTAATCCGGCTGAAACGTCGATATATGCAATAAAAACAGAACTTCTCCCCTTTTAAATATCATACTCGGTATTTTAACGAGAAACAAATAGATGATTGAAAATGAAGTATTTAAGGTTATTTCTGATCAATTATGTGTTTGCATAATTTTTCATGTATATTTAATGAGATAATAACAATAAACATAAAATTCACAAAAACGTGGAAAAACGGCAAAATATTGCCTAATTCGATGATATTTTGTTTAAATCACATAAAGGAAAAGGGGATAATAAAGGTCAAAATATTGCTAAATTCGATGATTTTTAGTACAAAACAAAATGCAAGAAAACTTGCTTAAAAATGCAAAATTTGCGAAATTATGAAATTTGAAGGCCAAATCACATAGAAAATGTGAGAAAACATGAAGTAGTATCGAAAAATTGGTAAAAACGAATATATATATACGTAAAACCAGACTACATGAATAACGTGAAAAAAGTCACTATATTACCATATTTGAGGATTTTAACTTCAAATCATAGAGCGAGGTTTCGTGTTATTTAGATCCAAGAAAAGACATATGACAATGTTGTTTCAAATACAAATGACAAAAATCAATGTGTTTTCATTAGAATTAACTAAAATGTTCCTGATTTTCCGTTTATATTACCGATGGAAGATGTACACGTAAAACCGCTCTAATCCGGCTGAAACGTCGACATATGCAATAAAAATAGAACTTCTCCCCTTTTAAATATCATACTCGGTATTTTAACGAGAAACAAATAGATGATTGAAAATGAAGTATTTAAGGTTATTTCTGATCAATTATGTGTTTGCATAATTTTTCATGTATATTTAATGAGATAATAACAATAAACTGAAAATTCACAAAAACGTGGAATAACGGCCAAATTTTGCCTAATTCGATGATATTTTGTTTAAATTACATAAAGGAAAAGGGGATGATAAAGGTCAAAATATTGCTAAATTCGATGATTTTTAGTACAAAACAAAATGCAAGAAAACTTGCTTAAAAATGCAAAATTTACGAAATTCTGAGATTTGAAGGCCAAATCACATATCGTGAGAAAACATGAAGTAGTATCGAAATATTGGTAAAAACGAATATATATACGTAAAATCACACTACATAAATAACGTGAAAAAGTCACTATATTACCATATTTGAGGATTTTAACTTCAAATCATAGAGCGAGGTTTCGTGTTATTTAGATCCAAGAAAAGACATATGACAATGTTGTTTCAAATACAAATGACAAAAAACAATGTGTTTTCATTAGAATTAACTAAAATGTTCCTGGTTTTCCGTTTATATTACCGATGGAAGATGTACACGTAAACCGCTCTAATCCGGCTGAAACGTCGATATATGCAATAAAAACAGAACTTCTCCCCTTTTAAATATCATACTCGGTATTTTAACGAGAAACAAATAGATGATTGAAAATGAAGTATTTAAGGTTATTTCTGATCAATTATGTGTTTGCATAATTTTTCATGTATATTTAATGAGATAATAACAATAAACTGAAAATTCACAAAAAAGGTGAAAAACGGCAAAATATTGCCTAATTCGATGATATTTTGTTTAAATCACATAAAGGAAAAGGGGATGATAAAGGTCAAAATATTGCTAAATACGATGATTTTTAGTACAAAACAAAATGCAAGAAAACTTGCTTAAAAATGCAAAATTTGCGAAATTATGAGATTTGAAAGCCAAATCACATATCGTGAGAAAACATGAAGTAGTATCGAAATATTGGTAAAAACGAATATACATACGTAAAATCACACAACATAAATAACGTGAAAAAAGTCACTATATTACCATATATGAGGATTTTAACTTCAAATCATAGAGCGAGGTTTCGTGTTATTTAGATCCAAGAAAAGACATATGACAATGTTGTTTCAAATACAAATGACAAAAATCAATGTGTTTTCATTAAAATTAACTAAAATGTTCCTGATTTTCCGTTTATATTACCGATGGAAGATGTACACGTAAAACCGCTCTAATCCGGTTGAAACGTCGATATATGCAATAAAAACAGAACTTCTCCCCTTTCCAATACATTACTCAGTATTTTAACGAGAAACAAATAGATGATTGAAAATGAAGTATTTAAGGTTATTTTCTGATCACTTATGTGTTTGCATAATTTTTATCGTATATTTAATGAATTATTAACAATAAACTGAAATTTCACAAAAACTTGGAAAAACGGCCTAATTCGATGATATTTTGTTTAAATCACATAAAGGAACAGGGGATGATAAGGGTCAAAATATTGCTAAATTCGATGATTTTTAGTATAAAAAAAATGCAAGAAAACTTGCTTAAAAATGAAAAATTCCCGAAATTCTGAGATTTGAAGGCCAAATCATATATCGTGAGAAAACATGAAGTAGTATCGAAATATTGGTAAAAACGAATATATATACGTAAAATCAGACTACATGAATAACGTGAAAAAGTCACTATATTACCATATTTGAGGATTTTAACTTCAAATCATAGAGCGAGGTTTCGTAATATTTAGATCAAAGAAAAGACATGACATTGTTGTTTCAAATACAAATGATAAAAATCAATGTGTTTTCATTAGAAATAACTAAAATGTTCCTGATTTTCCGTTTATATTACCGATGGAAGATGTACACGTAAAACCGCTCTTATCCGGCTGAAACGTCGATATATGCAATAAAAACAGAACTTCTCCCCTTTTAAATATCATACTCGGTATTTTAACGAGAAACAAATAGATGATTGAAAATGAAGTATTTAAGGTTATTTCTGATCAATTATGTGTTTGCATAATTTTTCATGTATATTTAATGAGATAATAACAATAAACTGAAAATTCACAAAAACGTGGAATAACGGCAAAATATTGCCTAATTCGATGATATTTTGTTTAAATCACATAAAGGAAAAGGGGATGATAAAGGTCAAAATATTGCTAAATTCGATGATTTTTAGTACAAAACAAAATGCAAGAAAACTTGCTTAAAATGCAAAATTTACGAAATTCTGAGATTTGAAGGCCAAATCACATATCGTGAGAAAACATGAAGTAGTATCGAAATATTGGTAAAAACGAATATACATACGTAAAATCACACTACATAAATAACGTGAAAAAAGTCACTATATTACCATATTTGAGGATTTTAACTTCAAATCATAGAGCGAGGTTTCGTGTTATTTAGATCCAAGAAAAGACATATGACAATGTTGTTTCAAATACAAATGACAAAAATCAATGTGTTTTCATTAAAATTAACTAAAATGTTCCTGATTTTCCGTTTATATTACCGATGGAAGATGTACACGTAAAACCGCTCTAATCCGGCTGAAACGTCGATATATGCAATAAAAACAGAACTTCTCCCCTTTTAAATATCATACTCGGTATTTTAACGAGAAACAAATAGATGATTGAAAATGAAGTATTTAAGGTTATTTCTGATCAATTATGTGTTTGCATAATTTTTCATGTATATTTAATGAGATAATAACAATAAACTGAAAATTCACAAAAACGTGGAAAAACGGCAATATATTGCCTAATTCGATGATATTTTCTTTAAATCACATAAAGGAAAAGGGGATAATAAAGGTCAAAATATTGCTAAATTCGATGATTTTTAGTACAAAACAAAATGCAAGAAAACTTGCTTAAAAATGCAATATTTGCGAAATTATGAAATTTGAAGGCCAAATCACATATCGTGAGAAAACATGAAGTAGTATCGAAATATTGGTAAAAACGAATATATATATACGTAAAACCAGACTACATGAATAACGTGAAAAAAGTCACTATATTACCATATTTGAGGATTTTAACTTCAAATCATAGAGCGAGGTTTCGTGTTATTTAGATCCAAGAAAAGACATATGACAATGTTGTTTCAAATACAAATGACAAAAATCAATGTGTTTTCATTAGAATTAACTAAAATGTTCCTGATTTTCCGTTTATATTACCGATGGAAGATGTACACGTAAAACCGCTCTAATCCGGCTGAAACGTCGATATATGCAATAAAAACAGAACTTCTCCCCTTTTAAATATCATACTCGGTATTTTAACGAGAAACAAATAGATGATTGAAAATGAAGTATTTAAGGTTATTTCTGATCAATTATGTGTTTGCATAATTTTTCATGTATATATAATGAGATAATAACAATAAACTGAAAATTCACAAAAACGTGGAAAAATGGCAAAATATTGCCTTATTCGATGATATTTTCTTTAAATCACATAAAGGAAAAGGGGATAATAAAGGTCAAAATATTGCTAAATTCGATGATTTTTAGTACAAAACAAAATGCAAGAAAACTTGCTAAAAAATGCAAAATTTGCGAAATTATGAAATTTGAAGGCCAAATCACATATCGTGAGAAAACATGAAGTAGTATCGAAATATTGGTAAAAACGAATATATATATACGTAAAACCAGACTACATGAATAACGTGAAAAAAGTCACTATATTACCATATTTGAGGATTTTAACTTCAAATCATAGAGCGAGGTTTCGTGTTATTTAGATCCAAGAAAAGACATATGACAATGTTGTTTCAAATACAAATGACAAAAAATCAATGTGTTTTCATTAGAATTAACTAAAATGTTCCTGATTTTTCGTTTATATTACCGATGGAAGATGTACACGTAAAACCGCTCTAATCCGGCGGAAACGTCGATATATGCAATAAAAACCGAACTTCTCCCCTTTCCTCAAATTCAAATGATAAAAATCAATGTGTTTTCATTAGAATTAACTAAAATGTTCCTGATTTTCCGTTTATATTACCGATGGAAGATGTACACGTAAAACCGCTCTAATCCGGCTGAAACGTCGATATATGCAATAAAAACAGAACTGCTCCCCTTTCCAATACATTACTCAGTATTTTAACGAGAAACAAATAGATGATTGAAAATGAAGTATTTAAGGTTATTTCTGATCAATTATGTGTTTGCATAATTTTTCATGTATATTTAATGAGATAATAACAATAAACCGAAAATTCACAAAAACGTGGAAAAACGGCAAAATATTGCCTAATTCGATGATATTTTGTTTAAATCACATAAAGGAAAAGGGGATGATAAAGGTCAAAATATTGCTAAATTCGATGATTTTTAGTACAAAACAAAATGCAAGAAAACTTGCTTAAAAATGCAAAATTTACGAAATTCTGAGATTTGAAGGCCAAATCACATATCGTGAGAAAACATGAAGTAGTATCGAAATATTGGTAAAAACGAATACATATACGTAAAATCACACTACATGAATAACGTGAAAAAAGTCACTATATTACCATATTTGAGGATTTTAGCTTCAAATCATAGAGCGAGGTTTCGTGTTATTTAGATCCAAGAAAAGACATATGACAATGTTGTTTCAAATACAAATGACAAAAATCAATGTGTTTTCATTAGAATTAACTAAAATGTTCCTGATTTTTCGTTTATATTACCGATGGAAGATGTACACGTAAAACCGCTCTAATCCGGCGGAAACGTCGATATATGCAATAAAAACCGAACTTCTCCCCTTTCCTCAAATTCAAATGATAAAAATCAATGTGTTTTCATTAGAATTAACTAAAATGTTCCTGATTTTCCGTTTATATTACCGATGGAAGATGTACACGTAAAACCGCTCTAATCCGGCTGAAACGTCGATATATGCAATAAAAACAGAACTTCTCCCCTTTCCAATACATTACTCAGTATTTTAACGAGAAACAAATAGATGATTGAAAATGAAGTATTTAAGGTTATTTTCTGATCACTTATGTGTTTGCATAAGTTTTATCGTATATATAATGAATTAATAACAATAAACTGAAATTTCACAAAAACTTGGAAAAACGGCCTAATTCGATGATATTTTGTTTAAATCACATAAAGGAACAGGGGATGATAATGGTCAAAATATTGCTAAATTCGATGATTTTTAGTACAAAAAAAATGCAAGAAAACTTGCTTAAAAATGAAAAATTCCCGAAATTCTGAGATTTGAAGGCCAAATCATATATCGTGAGAAAACATGAAGTAGTATCGAAATATTGGTAAAAACGAATATATATACGTAAAATCAGACTACATGAATAACGTGAAAAAGTCACTATATTACCATATTTGAGGATTTTAACTTCAAATCATAGAGCGAGGTTTCGTAATATTTAGATCAAAGAAAAGACATATGACATTGTTGTTTCAAATACATATGATAAAAATCAATGTGTTTTCATTAGAATTAACTAAAATGTTCCTGATTTTCCGTTTATATTACCGATGGAAGATGTACACGTAAAACCGCTCTAATCCGGCTGAAACGTCGATATATGCAATAAAAACAGAACTTCTCCCCTTTTAAATATCATACTCGGTATTTTAACGAGAAACAAATAGATGATTGAAAATGAAGTATTTAAGGTTATTTCTGATCAATTATGTGTTTGCATAATTTTTCATGTATATTTAATGAGATAATAACAATAAACTGAAAATTCACAAAAACGTGGAATAACGGCAAAATATTGCCTAATTCGACGATATTTTGTTTAAATCACATAAAGGAAAAGGGGATGATAAAGGTCAAAATATTGCTAAATTCGATGATTTTTAGTACAAAACAAAATGCAAGAAAACTTGCTTAAAATGCAAAATTTACGAAATTCTGAGATTTGAAGGCCAAATCACATATCGTGAGAAAACATGAAGTAGTATCGAAATATTGGTAAAAACGAATATATATACGTAAAATCACACTACATAAATAACGTGAAAAAAGTCACTATATTACCATATTTGAGGATTTTAACTTCAAATCATAGAGCGAGGTTTCGTGTTATTTAGATCCAAGAAAAGACATATGACAATGTTGTTTCAAATACAAATGACAAAAATCAATGTGTTTTCATTAGAATTAACTAAAATGTTCCTGATTTTCCGTTTATATTACCGATGGAAGATGTACACGTAAACCGCTCTAATCCGGCTGAAACGTCGATATATGCAATAAAAACAGAACTTCTCCCATTTTAAATATCATACTCGGTATTTTAACGAGAAACAAATAGATGATTGAAAATGAAGTATTTAAGGTTATTTCTGATCAATTATGTGTTTGCATAATTTTTCATGTATATTTAATGAGATAATAACAATAAACTGAAAATTCACAAAAAAAGGTGAAAAACGGCAAAATATTGCCTAATTCGATGATATTTTGTTTAAATCACATAAAGGAAAAGGGGATGATAAAGGTCAAAATATTGCTAAATTCGATGATTTTTAGTACAAAACAAAATGCAAGAAAACTTGCTTAAAAATGCAAAATTTGCGAAATTATGAGATTTGAAGGCCAAATCACATATCGTGAGAAAACATGAAGTAGTATCGAAATATTGGTAAAAACGAATATACATACGTAAAATCACACTACATAAATAACGTGAAAAAAGTCACTATATTACCATATTTGAGGATTTTAACTTCAAATCATAGAGCGAGGTTTCGTGTTATTTAGATCCAAGAAAAGACATATGACAATGTTGTTTCAAATACAAATGACAAAAATCAATGTGTTTTCATTAAAATTAACTAAAATGTTCCTGATTTTCCGTTTATAATACCGATGGAAGATGTACACGTAAAACCGCTCTAATCCGGCTGAAACGTCGATATATGCAATAAAAACAGAACTTCTCCCCTTTTAAATATCATACTCGGTATTTTAACGAGAAACAAATAGATGATTGAAAATGAAGTATTTAAGGTTATTTCTGATCAATAATGTGTTTGCATAATTTTTCATGTATATTTAATGAGATAATAACAATAAACTGAAAATTCACAAAAACGTGGAAAAACGGCAAAATATTGCCTAATTCGATGATATTTTGTTTAAATCACATAAAGGAAAAGGGGATGATAAAGGTCAAAATATTGCTAAATTCGATGATTTTTAGTACAAAACAAAATGCAAGAAAACTTGCTTAAAAATGCAAAATTTGCGAAATTATGAGATTTGAAGGCCAAATCACATATCGTGAGAAAACATGAAGTAGTATCGAAATATTGGTAAAAACGAATATACATACGTAAAATCACACTACATAAATAACGTGAAAAAAGTCACTATATTACCATATTTGAGGATTTTAACTTCAAATCATAGAGCGAGGTTTCGTGTTATTTAGATCCAAGAAAAGACATATGACAATGTTGTTTCAAATACAAATGACAAAAATCAATGTGTTTTCATTAAAATTAACTAAAATGTTCCTGATTTTCCGTTTATAATACCGATGGAAGATGTACACGTAAAACCGCTCTAATCCGGCTGAAACGTCGATATATGCAATAAAAACAGAACTTCTCCCCTTTTAAATATCATACTCGGTATTTTAACGAGAAACAAATAGATGATTGAAAATGAAGTATTTAAGGTTATTTCTGATCAATAATGTGTTTGCATAATTTTTCATGTATATTTAATGAGATAATAACAATAAACTGAAAATTCACAAAAACGTGGAAAAACGGCAAAATATTGCCTAATTCGATGATATTTTGTTTAAATCACATAAAGGAAAAGGGGATGATAAAGGTCAAAATATTGCTAAATTCGATGATTTTTAGTACAAAACAAAATGCAAGAAAACTTGCTTAAAAATGCAAAATTTGCGAAATTATGAGATTTGAAGGCCAAATCACATATCGTGAGAAAACATGAAGTAGTATCGAAATATTGGTAAAAACGAATATACATACGTAAAATCACACTACATAAATAACGTGAAAAAAGTCACTATATTACCATATTTGAGGATTTTAGCTTCAAATCATAGAGCGAGGTTTCGTGTTATTTAGATCCAAGAAAAGACATATGACAATGTTGTTTCAAATACAAATGACAAAAATCAATGTGTTTTCATTAGAATTAACTAAAATGTTCCTGATTTTTCGTTTATATTACCGATGGAAGATGTACACGTAAAACCGCTCTAATCCGGCGGAAACGTCGATATATGCAATAAAAACCGAACTTCTCCCCTTTCCTCAAATTCAAATGATAAAAATCAATGTGTTTTCATTAGAATTAACTAAAATGTTCCTGATTTTCCGTTTATATTACCGATGGAAGATGTACACGTAAAACCGCTCTAATCCGGCTGAAACGTCGATATATGCAATAAAAACAGAACTTCTCCCCTTTCCAATACATTACTCAGTATTTTAACGAGAAACAAATAGATGATTGAAAATGAAGTATTTAAGGTTATTTTCTGATCACTTATGTGTTTGCATAAGTTTTATCGTATATATAATGAATTAATAACAATAAACTGAAATTTCACAAAAACTTGGAAAAACGGCCTAATTCGATGATATTTTGTTTAAATCACATAAAGGAACAGGGGATGATAATGGTCAAAATATTGCTAAATTCGATGATTTTTAGTACAAAAAAAATGCAAGAAAACTTGCTTAAAAATGAAAAATTCCCGAAATTCTGAGATTTGAAGGCCAAATCATATATCGTGAGAAAACATGAAGTAGTATCGAAATATTGGTAAAAACGAATATATATACGTAAAATCAGACTACATGAATAACGTGAAAAAGTCACTATATTACCATATTTGAGGATTTTAACTTCAAATCATAGAGCGAGGTTTCGTAATATTTAGATCAAAGAAAATACATATGACATTGTTGTTTCAAATACATATGATAAAAATCAATGTGTTTTCATTAGAATTAACTAAAATGTTCCTGATTTTCCGTTTATATTACCGATGGAAGATGTACACGTAAAACCGCTCTAATCCGGCTGAAACGTCGATATATGCAATAAAAACAGAACTTCTCCCCTTTTAAATATCATACTCGGTATTTTAACGAGAAACAAATAGATGATTGAAAATGAAGTATTTAAGGTTATTTCTGATCAATTATGTGTTTGCATAATTTTTCATGTATATTTAATGAGATAATAACAATAAACTGAAAATTCACAAAAACGTGGAATAACGGCAAAATATTGCCTAATTCGTCGATATTTTGTTTAAATCACATAAAGAAAAAGGGGATGATAAAGGTCAAAATATTGCTAAATTCGATGATTTTTAGTACAAAACAAAATGCAAGAAAACTTGCTTAAAATGCAAAATTTACGAAATTCTGAGATTTGAAGGCCAAATCACATATCGTGAGAAAACATGAAGTAGTATCGAAATATTGGTAAAAACGAATATATATACGTAAAATCACACTACATAAATAAAGTGAAAAAAGTCACTATATTACCATATTTGAGGATTTTAACTTCAAATCATAGAGCGAGGTTTCGTGTTATTTAGATCCAAGAAAAGACATATGACAATGTTGTTTCAAATACAAATGACAAAAATCAATGTGTTTTCATTAGAATTAACTAAAATGTTCCTGATTTTCCGTTTATATTACCGATGGAAGATGTACACGTAAACCGCTCTAATCCGGCTGAAACGTCGATATATGCAATAAAAACAGAACTTCTCCCCTTTTAAATATCATACTCGGTATTTTAACGAGAAACAAATAGATGATTGAAAATGAAGTATTTAAGGTTATTTGTGATCAATTATGTGTTTGCATAATTTTTCATGTATATTTAATGAGATAATAACAATAAACTGAAAATTCACAAAAAAAGGTGAAAAACGGCAAAATATTGCCTAATTCGATGATATTTTGTTTAAATCACATAAAGGAAAAGGGGATGATAAAGGTCAAAATATTGCTAAATTCGATGATTTTTAGTACAAAACAAAATGCAAGAAAACTTGCTTAAAAATGCAAAATTTGCGAAATTATGAGATTTGAAGGCCAAATCACATATCGTGAGAAAACATGAAGTAGTATCGAAATATTGGTAAAAACGAATATACATACGTAAAATCACACTACATAAATAACGTGAAAAAAGTCACTATATTACCATATTTGAGGATTTTAACTTCAAATCATAGAGCGAGGTTTCGTGTTATTTAGATCCAAGAAAAGACATATGACAATGTTGTTTCAAATACAAATGACAAAAATCAATGTGTTTTCATTAAAATTAACTAAAATGTTCCTGATTTTCCGTTTATAATACCGATGGAAGATGTACACGTAAAACCGCTCTAATCCGGCTGAAACGTCGATATATGCAATAAAAACAGAACTTCTCCCCTTTTAAATATCATACTCGGTATTTTAACGAGAAACAAATAGATGATTGAAAATGAAGTATTTAAGGTTATTTCTGATCAATAATGTGTTTGCATAATTTTTCATGTATATTTAATGAGATAATAACAATAAACTGAAAATTCACAAAAACGTGGAAAAACGGCAAAATATTGCCTAATTCGATGATATTTTGTTTAAATCACATAAAGGAAAAGGGGATGATAAAGGTCAAAATATTGCTAAATTCGATGATTTTTAGTACAAAACAAAATGCAAGAAAACTTGCTAAAAAATGCAAAATTTACGAAATTCTGAGATTTGAAGGCCAAATCACATATCGTGAGAAAACATGAAGTAGTATCGAAATATTGGTAAAAACGAATACATATACGTAAAATCACACTACATGAATAACGTGAAAAAAGTCACTATATTACCATATTTGAGGATTTTAACTTCAAATCATAGAGCGAGGTTTCGTGTTATTTAGATCCAAGAAAAGACATATGACAATGTTGTTTCAAATACAAATGGCAAAAATCAATGTGTTTTCATTAGAATTAACTAAAATGTTCCTGATTTTTCGTTTATATTACCGATGGAAGATGTACACGTAAAACCGCTCTAATCCGGCGGAAACGTCGATATATGAAATAAAAACCGAACTTCTCCCCTTTCCTCAAATTCAAATGATAAAAATCAAATGATAAATGTGTTTTCATTAGAATTAACTAAAATGTTCCTGATTTTCCGTTTATATTACCGATGGAAGTAAAACCGCTCTAATCCGGCTGAAACGTCGATATATGCAATAAAAACAGAACTTCTCCCCTTTCCAATACATTACTCAGTATTTTAACGAGAAACAAATAGGTGATTGAAAATGAAGTATTTAAGGTTATTTTCTGATCACTTATGTGTTTGCATAAGTTTTATCGTATATTTAATGAATTAATAACAATAAACCGAAATTTCACAAAAACTTGGAAAAACGGCCTAATTCGATGATATTTTGTTTAAATCACATAAAGGAACAGGGGATGATAATGGTCAAAATATTGCTAAATTCGATGATTTTTAGTACAAAAAAAATGCAAGAAAACTTGCTTAAAAATGAAAAATTCCCGAAATTCTGAGATTTGAAGGCCAAATCATATATCGTGAGAAAACATGAAGTAGTATCGAAATATTGGTAAAAACGAATATATATACGTAAAATCAGACTACATGAATAACGTGAAAAAGTCACTATATTACCATATTTGAGGATTTTAACTTCAAATCATAGAGCGAGGTTTCGTAATATTTAGATCAAAGAAAAGACATATGACATTGTTGTTTCAAATACATATGATAAAAATCAATGTGTTTTCATTAGAATTAACTAAAATGTTCCTGATTTTCCGTTTATATTACCGATGGAAGATGTACACGTAAAACCGCTCTAATCCGGCTGAAACGTCGATATATGCAACAAAAACAGAACTTCTCCCCTTTTAAATATCATACTCGGTATTTTAACGAGAAACAAATAGATGATTGAAAATGAAGTATTTAAGGTTATTTCTGATCAATTATGTGTTTGCATAATTTTTCATGTATATTTAATGAGATAATAACAATAAACTGAAAATTCACAAAAACGTGGAATAACGGCAAAATATTGCCTAATTCGATGATATTTTGTTTAAATCACATAAAGGAAAAGGGGATGATAAAGGTCAAAATATTGCTAAATTCGATGATTTTTAGTACAAAACAAAATGCAAGAAAACTTGCTTAAAATGCAAAATTTACGGAATTCTGAGATTTGAAGGCCAAATCACATATCGTGAGAAAACATGAAGTAGTATCGAAATATTGGTAAAAACGAATATACATACGTAAAATCACACTACATAAATAACGTGAAAAAAGTCACTATATTACCATATTTGAGGATTTTAACTTCAAATCATAGAGCGAGGTTTCGTGTTATTTAGATCCAAGAAAAGACATATGACAATGTTGTTTCAAATACAAATGACAAAAATCAATGTGTTTTCATTAAAATTAACTAAAATGTTCCTGATTTTCCGTTTATAATACCGATGGAAGATGTACACGTAAAACCGCTCTAATCCGGCTGAAACGTCGATATATGCAATAAAAACAGAACTTCTCCCCTTTTAAATATCATACTCGGTATTTTAACGAGAAACAAATAGATGATTGAAAATGAAGTATTTAAGGTTATTTCTGATCAATTATGTGTTTGCATAATTTTTCATGTATATTTAATGAGATAATAACAATAAACTGAAAATTCACAAAAACGTGGAAAAACGGCAATATATTGCCTAATTCGATGATATTTTCTTTAAATCACATACAGGAAAAGGGGATAATAAAGGTCAAAATATTGCTAAATTCGATGATTTTTAGTACAAAACAAAATGCAAGAAAACTTGCTTAAAAATGCAAAATTTGCGAAATTATGAAATTTGAAGGCCAAATCACATATCGTGAGAAAACATGAAGTAGTATCGAAATATTGGTAAAAACGAATATATATATACGTAAAACCAGACTACATGAATAACGTGAAAAAAGTCACTATATTACCATATTTGAGGATTTTAACTTCAAATCATAGAGCGAGGTTTCGTGTTATTTAGATCCAAGAAAAGACATATGACAATGTTGTTTCAAATACAAATGACAAAAATTAATGTGTTTTCATTAAAATTAACTAAAATGTTCCTGATTTTCCGTTTATATTACCGATGGAAGATGTACACGTAAAACCGCTCTAATCCGGCTGAAACGTCGATATATGCAATAAAAACAGAACTTCTCCCCTTTTAAATATCATACTCGGTATTTTAACGAGAAACAAATAGATGATTGAAAATGAAGTATTTAAGGTTATTTCTGATCAATTATGTGTTTGCATAATTTTTCATGTATATATAATGAGATAATAACAATAAACTGAAAATTCACAAAAACGTGGAAAAACGGCAAAATATTGCCTAATTCGATGATATTTTGTTTAAATCACATAAAGGAAAAGGGGATGATAAAGGTCAAAATATTGCTAAATTCGATGATTTTTAGTACAAAACAAAATGCAAGAAAACTTGCTTAAAAATGCAAAATTTACGAAATTCTGAGATTTGAAGGCCAAATCACATATCGTGAGAAAACATGAAGTAGTATCGAAATATTGGTAAAAACGAATATATATACGTAAAATCACACTACATGAATAACGTGAAAAAAGTCACTATATTACCATATTTGAGGATTTTAACTTCAAATCATAGAGCGAGGTTTCGTGTTATTTAGATCCAAGAAAAGACATATGACAATGTTGTTTCAAATACAAATGACAAAAATCAATGTGTTTTCATTAGAATTAACTAAAATGTTCCTGATTTTCCGTTTACATTACCGATGGAAGATGTACACGTAAAACCGCTCTAATCCGGCTGAAACGTCGATATATGCAATAAAAACAGAACTTCTCCCCTTTTAAATATCATACTCGGTATTTTAACGAGAAACAAATAGATGATTGAAAATGAAGTATTTAAGGTTATTTCTGATCAATTATGTGTTTGCATAATTTTTCATGTATATTTAATGAGATAATAACAATAAACTGAAAATTCACAAAAACGTGGAAAAACGGCAAAATTTTGTTTAAATCACATAAAGGAAAAGGGGATGATAAAGGTCAAAATATTGCTAAATTCGATGATTTGTAGTACAAAACAAAATGCAAGAAAACTTGCTTAAAATGCAAAATTTACGAAATTCTGAGATTTGAAGGCTAAATCACATATCGTGAGAAAACATGAAGTAGTATCGAAATATTGGTAAAAACGAATATATATACGTAAAATCACACCACATGAATAACGTGAAAAAAGTCACTATATTACCATATTTGAGGATTTTAACTTCAAATCATAGAGCGAGGTTTCGTGTTATTTAGATCCAAGAAATGACATATGACAATGTTGTTTCAAATACAAATGACAAAAATCAATGTGTTTTCATTAGAATTAACTAAAATGTTCCTGATTTTTCGTTTATATTACCGATGGAAGATGTACACGTAAAACCGCTCTAATCCGGCGGAAACGTCGATATATGCAATAAAAACCGAACTTCTCCCCTTTCCTCAAATTCAAATGATAAAAATCAATGTGTTTTCATTAGAATTAACTAAAATGTTCCTGATTTTCCGTTTATATTACCGATGGAAGATGTACACGTAAAACCGCTCTAATCCGGCTGAAACGTCGATATATGCAATAAAAACAGAACTTCTCCCCTTTCCAATACATTACTCAGTATTTTAACGAGAAACAAATAGATGATTGAAAATGAAGTATTTAAGGTTATTTTCTGATCACTTATGTGTTTGCATAATTTTTATCGTATATTTAATGAATTAATAACAATAAACTGAAATTTCACAAAAACTTGGAAAAACGGCCTAATTCGATGATATTTTGTTTAAATCACTTAAGAAACAGGGGATGATAATGGTCAAAATATTGCTCAATTCGATGATTTTTAGTACAAAAAAAATGCAAGAAAACTTGCTTAAAAATGAAAAATTCCCGAAATTCTGAGATTTGAAGGCCAAATCACATATCGTGAGAAAACGTGAAGTAGTATCGAAATATTGGTAAAAACGAATATATATACGTAAAATCACACTACATGAATAACGTGAAAAAAGTCACTATATTACCATATTTGAGGATTTTAACTTCAAATCATAGAGCGAGGTTTCGTGTTATTTAGATCCAAGAAAAGACATATGACACTGTTGTTTCAAATACAAATGACAAAAATCAATGTGTTTTCATTAGAATTAACTAAAATGTTCCTGATTTTCCGTTTATATTACCGATGGAAGATGTACACGTAAAACCGCTCTAATCCGGCTGAAACGTCGATATATGCAATAAAAACAGAACTTCTCCCCTTTTAAATATCATACTCGGTATTTTAACGAGAAACAAATAGATGATTGAAAATGAAGTATTTAAGGTTATTTCTGATCAATTATGTGTTTGCATAATTTTTCATGTATATATAACAATAAACATAAAATTCACAAAAACGTGGAAAAACGGCAAAATATTGCCTAATTCGATGATATTTTCTTTAAATCACATAAAGGAAAAGGGGATAATAAAGGTCAAAATATTGCTAAATTCGATGATTTTTAGTACAAAACAAAATGCAAGAAAACTTGCTTAAAAATGCAAAATTTGCGAAATTATGAAATTTGAAGGCCAAATCACATATCGTGAAAAAACATGAAGTAGTATCGAAATATTGGTAAAAACGAATATATATATACGTAAAACCAGACTACATGAATAACGTGAAAAAAGTCACTATATTACCATACTTGAGGATTTTAACTTCAAATCATAGAGCGAGGTTTCGTATTATTTAGATCAAAGAATAGACATATGCCAATGTTGTTTCAAATACAAATGATAAAAATCAATGTGTTTTCATTAGAATTAACTAAAATGTTCCTGATTTTCCGTTTATATTACCGATGGAAGATGTACACGTAAAACCGCTCTAATCCGGCTGAAACGTCGATATATGCAATAAAAACTGAACTTCTCCCCTTTTAAATATCATACTCGGTATTTTAACGAGAAACAAATAGATGATTGAAAATGAAGTATTTAAGGTTATTTCTGATCAATTATGTGTTTGCATAATTTTTCATGTATATTTAATGAGATAATAACAATAAAATGAAAATTCACAAAAACGTGGAATAACGGCAAAATATTGCCTAATTCGATGATATTTTGTTTAAATCACATAAAGGAAAATGGGATGATAAAGGTCAAAATATTGCTAAATTCGATGATTTTTAGTACAAAACAAAATGCAAGAAAACTTGCTTAAAATGCAAAATTTACGAAATTCTGAGATTTGAAGGCCAAATCACATATCGTGAGAAAACATGAAGTAGTATCGAAATATTGGTAAAAACGAATATACATACGTAAAATCACACTACATAAATAACGTGAAAAAAGTCACTATATTACCATATTTGAGGATTTTAACTTCAAATCATAGAGCGAGGTTTCGTGTTATTTAGATCCAAGAAAAGACATATGACAATGTTGTTTCAAATACAAATGACAAAAATCAATGTGTTTTCATTAAAATTAACTAAAATGTTCCTGATTTTCCGTTTATATTACCGATGGAAGATGTACACGTAAAACCGCTCTAATCCGGCTGAAACGTCGATATATGCAATAAAAACAGAACTTCTCCCCTTTTAAATATCATACTCGGTATTTTAACGAGAAACAAATAGATGATTGAAAATGAAGTATTTAAGGTTATTTCTGATCAATTATGTGTTTGCATAATTTTTCATGTATATTTAATGAGATAATAACAATAAACTGAAAATTCACAAAAACGTGGAAAAACGGCAATATATTGCCTAATTCGATGATATTTTCTTTAAATCACATAAAGGAAAAGGGGATAATAAAGGTCAAAATATTGCTAAATTCGATGATTTTTAGTACAAAACAAAATGCAAGAAAACTTGCTTAAAAATGCAAAATTTGCGAAATTATGAAATTTGAAGGCCAAATCACATATCGTGAGAAAACATGAAGTAGTATCGAAATATTGGTAGAAACTAATATATATATACGTAAAACCAGACTACATGAATAACGTGAAAAAAGTCACTATATTACTATATTTGAGGATTTTAACTTCAAATCATAGAGCGAGGTTTCGTGTTATTTAGATCCAAGAAAAGACATATGACAATGTTGTTTCAAATACAAATGACAAAAATCAATGTGTTTTCATTAGAATTAACTAAAATGTTCCTGATTTTCCGTTTATATTACCGATGGAAGATGTACACGTAAAACCGCTCTAATCCGGCTGAAACGTCGATATATGCAATAAAAACAGAACTTCTCCCCTTTTAAATATCATACTCGGTATTTTAACGAGAAACAAATAGATGATTGAAAATGAAGTATTTAAGGTTATTTCTGATCAATTATGTGTTTGAATAATTTTTCATGTATATTTAATGAGATAATAACAATAAACTGAAAATTCACAAAAAAGGTGAAAAACGGCAAAATATTGCCTAATTCGATGATATTTTGTTTAAATCACATAAAGGAAAAGGGGATGATAAAGGTCAAAATATTGCTAAGTTCGATGATTTTTAGTACAAAACAAAATGCAAGAAAACTTGCTTAAAAATGCAAAATTTGCGAAATTATGAGATTTGAAGGCCAAATCACATATCGTGAGAAAACATGAAGTAGTATCGAAATATTGGTAAAAACGAATATACATACGTAAAATCACACTACATAAATAACGTGAAAAAAGTCACTATATTACCATATTTGAGGATTTTAACTTCAAATCATAGAGCGAGGTTTCGTGTTATTTAGATCCAAGAAAAGACATATGACAATGTTGTTTCAAATACAAATGACAAAAATCAATGTGTTTTCATTAAAATTAACTAAAATGTTCCTGATTTTCCGTTTATATTACCGATGGAAGATGTACACGTAAAACCGCTCTAATCCGGCTGAAACGTCGATATATGCAATAAAAACAGAACTTCTCCCCTTTTAAATATCATACTCGGTATTTTAACGAGAAACAAATAGATGATTGAAAATGAAGTATTTAAGGTTATTTCTGATCAATTATGTGTTTGCATAATTTTTCATGTATATTTAATGAGATAATAACAATAAACTGAAAATTCACAAAAACGTGGAAAAACGGCAAAATTTTGTTTAAATCACATAAAGGAAAAGGGGATGATAGAGGTCAAAATATTGCTAAATTCGATGATTTGTAGTACAAAACAAAATGCAAGAAAACTTGCTTAAAAATGCAAAATTTACGAAATTCTGAGATTTGAAGGCTAAATCACATATCGTGAGAAAACATGAAGTAGTATCGAAATATTGGTAAAAACCAAATTGAGGATATTTTAACGAGAAACAAATAGATGATTGAAAATGAAGTATTTAAGGTTATTTCTGATCAATTATGTGTTTGCATAATTTTTCATGTATATTTAATGAGATAATAACAATAAACTGAAAATTCACAAAAACGTGGAAAAACGGCAAAATTTTGTTTAAATCACATAAAGGAAAAGGGGATGATAGAGGTCAAAATATTGCCAAATATTTAACCAAAATATATAAATATATAACCGCAATATATAACGCAATATATATATAATAAATATATAACCGCAATATATTTATAACGCAATATATAACGCAATATATATATAATAAATATATAACCGCAATATATTTTGCGGTCAAAATATATAACCGCAAAATATTGCCTAATTCGATGATATTTTCTTTAAATCACATAAAGGAAAAGGGGATAATAAAGGTCAAAATATTGCTAAAATCACACCACATGAATAACGTGAAAAAAGTCACTATATTACCATATTTGAGGATTTTAACTTCAAATCATAGAGCGAGGTTTCGTGTTATTTAGATCCAAGAAAAGACATATGACAATGTTGTTTCAAATACAAATGACAAAAATCAATGTGTTTTCATTAGAATTAACTAAAATGTTCCTGATTTTTCGTTTATATTACCGATGGAAGATGTACACGTAAAACCGCTCTAATCCGGCGGAAACGTCGATATATGCAATAAAAACCGAACTTCTCCCCTTTCCTCAAATTCAAATGATAAAAATCAATGTGTTTTCATTAGAATTAACTAAAATGTTCCTGATTTTCCGTTTATATTACCGATGGAAGATGTACACGTAAAACCGCTCTAATCCGGCTGAAACGTCGATATATGCAATAAAAACAGAACTTCTCCCCTTTCCAATACATTACTCAGTATTTTAACGAGAAACAAATAGATGATTGAAAATGAAGTATTTAAGGTTATTTTCTGATCACTTATGTGTTTGCATAATTTTTATCGTATATTTAATGAATTAATAACAATAAACTGAAATTTCACAAAAACTTGGAAAAACGGCCTAATTCGATGATATTTTGTTTAAATCACATAAAGGAACAGGGGATGATAATGGTCAAAATATTGCTCAATTCGATGATTTTTAGTACAAAAAAAATGCAAGAAAACTTGCTTAAAAATGAAAAATTCCCGAAATTCTGAGATTTGAAGGCCAAATCACATATCGTGAGAAAACGTGAAGTAGTATCGAAATATTGGTAAAAACGAATATATATACGTAAAATCACACTACATGAATAACGTGAAAAAAGTCACTATATTACCATATTTGAGGATTTTAACTTCAAATCATAGAGCGAGGTTTCGTGTTATTTAGATCCAAGAAAAGACATATGACAATGTTGTTTCAAATACAAATGACAAAAATCAATGTGTTTTCATTAGAATTAACTAAAATGTTCCTGATTTTCCGTTTATATTACCGATGGAAGATGTACACGTAAAACCGCTCTAATCCGGCTGAAACGTCGATATATGCAATAAAAACAGAACTTCTCCCCTTTTAAATATCATACTCGGTATTTTAACGAGAAACAAATAGATGATTGAAAATGAAGTATTTAAGGTTATTTCTGATCAATTATGTGTTTGCATAATTTTTCATGTATATTTAACAATAAACATAAAATTCACAAAAACGTGGAAAAACGGCAAAATATTGCCTAATTCGATGATATTTTCTTTAAATCACATAAAGGAAAAGGGGATAATAAAGGTCAAAATATTGCTAAATTCGATGATTTTTAGTACAAAACAAAATGCAAGAAAACTTGCTTAAAAATGCAAAATTTGCGAAATTATGAAATTTGAAGGCCAAATCACATATCGTGAAAAAACATGAAGTAGTATCGAAATATTGGTAAAAACGAATATATATATACGTAAAACCAGACTACATGAATAACGTGAAAAAAGTCACTATATTACCATATTTGAGGATTTTAACTTCAAATCATAGAGCGAGGTTTCGTATTATTTAGATCAAAGAATAGACATATGCCAATGTTGTTTCAAATACAAATGATAAAAATCAATGTGTTTTCATTAGAATTAACTAAAATGTTCCTGATTTTCCGTTTATATTACCGATGGAAGATGTACACGTAAAACCGCTCTAATCCGGCTGAAACGTCGATATATGCAATAAAAACAGAACTTCTCCCCTTTTAAATATCATACTCGGTATTTTAACGAGAAACAAATAGATGATTGAAAATGAAGTATTTAAGGTTATTTCTGATCAATTATGTGTTTGCATAATTTTTCATGTATATTTAATGAGATAATAACAATAAACTGAAAATTCACAAAAACGTGGAAAAACCGCAAAATATTGCCTAATTCGATGATATTTTCTTTAAATCACATAAAGGAAAAGGGGATAATAAAGGTCAAAATATTGCTAAATTCGATGATTTTTAGTACAAAACAAAATGCAAGAAAACTTGCTTAAAAATGCAAAATTTGCGAAATTATGAAATTTGAAGGCCAAATCACATATCGTGAGAAAACATGAAGTAGTATCGAAATATTGGTAAAAACGAATATACATACGTAAAATCACACTACATAAATAACGTGAAAAAAGTCACTATATTACCATATTTGAGGATTTTAACTTCAAATCATAGAGCGAGGTTTCGTGTTATTTAGATCCAAGAAAAGACATATGACAATGTTGTTTCAAATACAAATGACAAAAATCAATGTGTTTTCATTAAAATTAACTAAAATATTCCTGATTTTCCGTTTATATTACCGATGGAAGATGTACACGTAAAACCGCTCTAATCCGGCTGAAACGTCGATATATGCAATAAAAACAGAACTTCTCCCCTTTTAAATATCATACTCGGTATTTTAACGAGAAACAAATAGATGATTGAAAATGAAGTATTTAAGGTTATTTCTGATCAATTATGTGTTTGCATAATTTTTCATGTATATTTAATGAGATAATAACAATAAACTGAAAATTCACAAAAACGTGGAAAAACGGCAATATATTGCCTAATTCGATGATATTTTCTTTAAATCACATAAAGGAAAAGGGGATAATAAAGGTCAAAATATTGCTAAATTCGATGATTTTTAGTACAAAACAAAATGCAAGAAAACTTGCTTAAAAATGCAAAATTTGCGAAATTATGAAATTTGAAGGCCAAATCACATATCGTGAGAAAACATGAAGTAGTATCGAAATATTGGTAAAAACGAATATATATATACGTAAAACCAGACTACATGAATAACGTGAAAAAAGTCACTATATTACTATATTTGAGGATTTTAACTTCAAATCATAGAGCGAGGTTTCGTGTTATTTAGATCCAAGAAAAGACATATGACAATGTTGTTTCAGATACAAATGACAAAAATCAATGTGTTTTCATTAGAATTAACTAAAATGTTCCTGATTTTCCGTTTATATTACCGATGGAAGATGTACACGTAAAACCGCTCTAATCCGGCTGAAACGTCGATATATGCAATAAAAACAGAACTTCTCCCCTTTTAAATATCATACTCGGTATTTTAACGAGAAACAAATAGATGATTGAAAATGAAGTATTTAAGGTTATTTCTGATCAATTATGTGTTTGCATAATTTTCCATGTATATTTAATGAGATAATAACAATAAACTGAAAATTCACAAAAAAGGTGAAAAACGGCAAAATATTGCCTAATTCGATGATATTTTGTTTAAATCACATAAAGGAAAAGGGGATGATAAAGGTCAAAATATTGCTAAATTCGATGATTTTTAGTACAAAACAAAATGCAAGAAAACTTGCTTAAAAATGCAAAATTTGTGAAATTATGAGATTTGAAGGCCAAATCACATATCGTGAGAAAACATGAAGTAGTATCGAAATATTGGTAAAAACGAATATACATACGTAAAATCACACTACATAAATAACGTGAAAAAAGTCACTATATTACCATATTTGAGGATTTTAACTTCAAATCATAGAGCGAGGTTTCGTGTTATTTAGATCCAAGAAAAGACATATGACAATGTTGTTTCAAATACAAATGACAAAAATCAATGTGTTTTCATTAAAATTAACTAAAATGTTCCTGATTTTCCGTTTATATTACCGATGGAAGATGTACACGTAAAACCGCTCTAATCCGGCTGAAACGTCGATATATGCAATAAAAACAGAACTTCTCCCCTTTTAAATATCATACTCGGTATTTTAACGAGAAACAAATAGATGATTGAAAATGAAGTATTTAAGGTTATTTCTGATCAATTATGTGTTTGCATAATTTTTCATGTATATTTAATGAGATAATAACAATAAACTGAAAATTCACAAAAACGTGGAAAAACGGCAAAATATTGCCTAATTCGATGATATTTTCTTTAAATCACATAAAGGAAAAGGGGATAATAAAGGTCAAAATATTGCTAAATTCGATGATTTTTAGTACAAAACAAAATGCAAGAAAACTTGCTAAAAAATGCAAAATTTGCGAAATTATGAAATTTGAAGGCCAAATCACATATCGTGAGAAAACATGAAGTAGTATCGAAATATTGGTAAAAACGAATATATATATACGTAAAACCAGACTACATGAATAACGTGAAAAAAGTCACTATATTACCATATTTGAGGATTTTAACTTCAAATCATAGAGCGAGGTTTCGTGTTATTTAGATCCAAGAAAAGACATATGACAATGTTGTTTCAAATACAAATGACAAAAATCAATGTGTTTTCATTAGAATTAACTAAAATGTTCCTGATTTTTCGTTTATATTACCGATGGAAGATGTACACGTAAAACCGCTCTAATCCGGCGGAAACGTCGATATATGCAATAAAAACCGAACTTCTCCCCTTTCCTCAAATTCAAATGATAAAAATCAATGTGTTTTCATTAGAATTAACTAAAATGTTCCTGATTTTCCGTTTATATTACCGATGGAAGATGTACACGTAAAACCGCTCTAATCCGGCTGAAACGTCGATATATGCAATAAAAACAGAACTGCTCCCCTTTCCAATACATTACTCAGTATTTTAACGAGAAACAAATAGATGATTGAAAATGAAGTATTTAAGGTTATTTCTGATCAATTATGTGTTTGCATAATTTTTCATGTATATTTAATGAGATAATAACAATAAACTGAAAATTCACAAAAACGTGGAAAAACGGCAAAATATTGCCTAATTCGATGATATTTTGTTTAAATCACATAAAGGAAAAGGGGATGATAAAGGTCAAAATATTGCTAAATTCGATGATTTTTAGTACAAAACAAAATGCAAGAAAACTTGCTTAAAAATGCAAAATTTACGAAATTCTGAGATTTGAAGGCCAAATCACATATCGTGAGAAAACATGAAGTAGTATCGAAATATTGGTAAAAACGAATATATATACATAAAATCACACTACATGAATAACGTGAAAAAAGTCACTATATTACCATATTTGAGGATTTTAACTTCAAATCATAGAGCGAGGTTTCGTGTTATTTAGATCCAAGAAAAGACATATGACAATGTTGTTTCAAATACAAATGACAAAAATCAATGTGTTTTCATTAGAATTAACTAAAATGTTCCTGATTTTCCGTTTACATTACCGATGGAAGATGTACACGTAAAACCGCTCTAATCCGGCTGAAACGTCGATATATGCAATAAAAACAGAACTTCTCCCCTTTTAAATATCATACTCGGTATTTTAACGAGAAACAAATAGATGATTGAAAATGAAGTATTTAAGGTTATTTCTGATCAATTATGTGTTTGCATAATTTTTCATGTTTATTTAATGAGATAATAACAATAAACTGAAAATTCACAAAAACGTGGAAAAACGGCAAAATTTTGTTTAAATCACATAAAGGAAAAGGGGATGATAAAGGTCAAAATATTGCTAAATTCGATGATTTGTAGTACAAAACAAAATGCAAGAAAACTTGCTTAAAAATGCAAAATTTACGAAATTCTGAGATTTGAAGGCCAAATCACATATCGTGAGAAAACATGAAGTAGTATCGAAATATTGGTAAAAACGAATATATATACGTAAAATCACACTACATGAATAACGTGAAAAAAGTCACTATATTACCATATTTGAGGATTTTAACTTCAAATCATAGAGCGAGGTTTCGTGTTATTTAGATCCAAGAAAAGACATATGACAATGTTGTTTCAAATACAAGTGACAAAAATCAATGTGTTTTCATTAGAATTAACTAAAATGTTCCTGATTTTTCGTTTATATTACCGATGGAAGATGTACACGTAAAACCGCTCTAATCCGGCGGAAACGTCGATATATGCAATAAAAACCGAACTTCTCCCCTTTCCTCAAATTCAAATGATAAAAATCAATGTGTTTTCATTAGAATTAACTAAAATGTTCCTGATTTTCCGTTTATATTACCGATGGAAGATGTACACGTAAAACCGCTCTAATCCGGCTGAAACGTCGATATATGCAATAAAAACAGAACTTCTCCCCTTTTAAATATCATACTCGGTATTTTAACGAGAAACAAATAGATGATTGAAAATGAAGTATTTAAGGTTATTTCTGATCAATTATGTGTTTGCATAATTTTTCATGTATATTTAATGAGATAATAACAATAAACTGAAAATTCACAAAAAAGGTGAAAAACGGCAAAATATTGCCTAATTCGATGATATTTTGTTTAAATCACATAAAGGAAAAGGGGATGATAAAGGTCAAAATATTGCTAAATTCGATGATTTTTAGTACAAAACAAAATGCAAGAAAACTTGCTTAAAAATGCAAAATTTGCGAAATTATGAGATTTGAAGGCCAAATCACATATCGTGAGAAAACATGAAGTAGTATCGAAATATTGGTAAAAACGAATATACATACGTAAAATCACACTACATAAATAACGTGAAAAAAGTCACTATATTACCATATTTGAGGATTTTAACTTCAAATCATAGAGCGAGGTTTCGTGTTATTTAGATCCAAGAAAAGACATATGACAATGTTGTTTCAAATACAAATGACAAAAATCAATGTGTTTTCATTAAAATTAACTAAAATGTTCCTGATTTTCCGTTTATATTACCGATGGAAGATGTACACGTAAAACCGCTCTAATCCGGCTGAAACGTCGATATATGCAATAAAAACAGAACTTCTCCCCTTTTAAATATCATCCTCGGTATTTTAACGAGAAACAAATAGATGATTGAAAATGAAGTGTTTAAGGTTATTTCTGATCAATTATGTGTTTGCATAATTTTTCATGTATATTTAATGAGATAATAACAATAAACTGAAAATTCACAAAAACGTGGAAAAACGGCAAAATATTGCCTAATTCGATGATATTTTCTTTAAATCACATAAAGGAAAAGGGGATAATAAAGGTCAAAATATTGCTAAATTCGATGATTTTTAGTACAAAACAAAATGCAAGAAAACTTGCTAAAAAATGCAAAATTTGCGAAATTATGAAATTTGAAGGCCAAATCACATATCGTGAGAAAACATGAAGTAGTATCGAAATATTGGTAAAAACGAATATATATATACGTAAAACCAGACTACATGAATAACGTGAAAAAAGTCACTATATTACCATATTTGAGGATTTTAACTTCAAATCATAGAGCGAGGTTTCGTGTTATTTAGATCCAAGAAAAGACATATGACAATGTTGTTTCAAATACAAATGACAAAAATCAATGTGTTTTCATTAGAATTAACTAAAATGTTCCTGATTTTTCGTTTATATTACCGATGGAAGATGTACACGTAAAACCGCTCTAATCCGGCGGAAACGTCGATATATGCAATAAAAACCGAACTTCTCCCCTTTCCTCAAATTCAAATGATAAAAATCAATGTGTTTTCATTAGAATTAACTAAAATGTTCCTGATTTTCCGTTTATATTACCGATGGAAGATGTACACGTAAAACCGCTCTAATCCGGCTGAAACGTCGATATATGCAATAAAAACAGAACTGCTCCCCTTTCCAATACATTACTCAGTATTTTAACGAGAAACAAATAGATGATTGAAAATGAAGTATTTAAGGTTATTTCTGATCAATTATGTGTTTGCATAATTTTTCATGTATATTTAATGAGATAATAACAATAAACTGAAAATTCACAAAAACGTGGAAAAACGGCAAAATATTGCCTAATTCGATGATATTTTGTTTAAATCACATAAAGGAAAAGGGGATGATAAAGGTCAAAATATTGCTAAATTCGATGATTTTTAGTACAAAACAAAATGCAAGAAAACTTGCTTAAAAATGCAAAATTTACGAAATTCTGAGATTTGAAGGCCAAATCACATATCGTGAGAAAACATGAAGTAGTATCGAAATATTGGTAAAAACGAATATATATACGTCAAATCACACTACATGAATAACGTGAAAAAAGTCACTATATTACCATATTTGAGGATTTTAACTTCAAATCATAGAGCGAGGTTTCGTGTTATTTAGATCCAAGAAAAGACATATGACAATGTTGTTTCAAATACAAATGACAAAAATAAATGTGTTTTCATTAGAATTAACTAAAATGTTCCTGATTTTCCGTTTACATTACCGATGGAAGATGTACACGTAAAACCGCTCTAATCCGGCTGAAACGTCGATATATGCAATAAAAACAGAACTTCTCCCCTTTTAAATATCATACTCGGTATTTTAACGAGAAACAAATAGATGATTGAAAATGAAGTATTTAAGGTTATTTCTGATCAATTATGTGTTTGCATAATTTTTCATGTTTATTTAATGAGATAATAACAATAAACTGAAAATTCACAAAAACGTGGAAAAACGGCAAAATTTTGTTTAAATCACATAAAGGAAAAGGGGATGATAAAGGTCAAAATATTGCTAAATTCGATGATTTGTAGTACAAAACAAAATGCAAGAAAACTTGCTTAAAAATGCAAAATTTACGAAATTCTGAGATTTGAAGGCCAAATCACATATCGTGAGAAAACATGAAGTAGTATCGAAATATTGGTAAAAACGAATATATATACGTAAAATCACACTACATGAATAACGTGAAAAAAGTCACTATATTACCATATTTGAGGATTTTAACTTCAAATCATAGAGCGAGGTTTCGTGTTATTTAGATCCAAGAAAAGACATATGACAATGTTGTTTCAAATACAAGTGACAAAAATCAATGTGTTTTCATTAGAATTAACTAAAATGTTCCTGATTTTTCGTTTATATTACCGATGGAAGATGTACACGTAAAACCGCTCTAATCCGGCGGAAACGTCGATATATGCAATAAAAACCGAACTTCTCCCCTTTCCTCAAATTCAAATGATAAAAATCAATGTGTTTTCATTAGAATTAACTAAAATATTCCTGATTTTCCGTTTATATTACCGATGGAAGATGTACACGTAAAACCGCTCTAATCCGGCTGAAACGTCGATATATGCAATAAAAACAGAACTTCTCCCCTTTCCAATACATTACTCAGTATTTTAACGAGAAACAAATAGATGATTGAAAATGAAGTATTTAAGGTTATTTTCTGATCACTTATGTGTTTGCATAATTTTTATCGTATATTTAATGAATTAATAACAATAAACTGAAATTTCACAAAAACTTGGAAAAACGGCCTAATTCGATGATATTTTGTTTAAATCACATAAAGGAACAGGGGATGATAATGGTCAAAATATTGCTCAATTCGATGATTTTTAGTACAAAAAAAAAGCAAGAAAACTTGCTTAAAAATGAAAAATTCCCGAAATTCTGAGATTTGAAGGCCAAATCACATATCGTGAGAAAACGTGAAGTAGTATCGAAATATTGGTAAAATCGAATATATATACGTAAAATCACACTACATGAATAACGTGAAAAAGTCACTATATTACCATATTTGAGGATTTTAACTTCAAATCATAGAGCGAGGTTTCGTGTTATTTAGATCCAAGAAAAGACATATGACAATGTTGTTTCAAATACAAATGACAAAAATCAATGTGTTTGCATTAGAATTAACTAAAATGTTCCTGATTTTCCGTTTATATTACCGATGGAAGATGTACACGTAAAACCGCTCTAATCCGGCTGAAACGTCGATATATGCAATAAAAACAGAACTTCTCCCCTTTTAAATATCATACTCGGTATTTTAACGAGAAATAAATAGATGATTGAAAATGAAGTATTTAAGGTTATTTCTGATCAATTATGTGTTTGCATAATTTTTCATGTATATTTAACAATAAACATAAAATTCACAAAAACGTGGAAAAACGGCAAAATATTGCCTAATTCGATGATATTTTCTTTAAATCACATAAAGGAAAAGGGGATAATAAAGGTCAAAATATTGCTAAATTCGATGATTTTTAGTACAAAACAAAATGCAAGAAAACTTGCTTAAAAATGCAAAATTTGCGAAATTATGAAATTTGAAGGCCAAATCACATATCGTGAAAAAACATGAAGTAGTATCGAAATATTGGTAAAAACGAATATATATATACGTAAAACCAGACTACATGAATAACGTGAAAAAAGTCACTATATTACCATATTTGAGGATTTTAACTTCAAATCATAGAGCGAGGTTTCGTATTATTTAGATCAAAGAATAGACATATGCCAATGTTGTTTCAAATACAAATGATAAAAATCAATGTGTTTTCATTAGAATTAACTAAAATGTTCCTGATTTTCCGTTTATATTACCGATGGAAGATGTACACGTAAAACCGCTCTAATCCGGCTGAAACGTCGATATATGCAATAAAAACAGAACTTCTCCCCTTTTTAATATCATACTCGGTATTTTAACGAGAAACAAATAGATGATTGAAAATGAAGTATTTAAGGTTATTTCTGATCAATTATGTGTTTGCATAATTTTTCATGTATATTTAATGAGATAATAACAATAAACTGAAAATTCACAAAAACGTGGAAAAACGGCAAAATATTGCCTAATTCGATGATATTTTCTTTAAATCACATAAAGGAAAAGGGGATAATAAAGGTCAAAATATTGCTAAATTCGATGATTTTTAGTACAAAACAAAATGAAAGAAAACTTGCTTAAAAATGCAAAATTTGCGAAATTATGAAATTTGAAGGCCAAATCACAGATCGTGAAAAAACATGAAGTAGTATCGAAATATTGGTAAAAACGAATATATACATACGTAAAACCAGACTACATGAATAACGTGAAAAAAGTCACTTTATTACCATATTTGAGGATTTTAACTTCAAATCATAGAGCGAGGTTTCGTATTATTTAGATCAAAGAATAGACATATGCCAATGTTGTTTCAAATACAAATGATAAAAATCAATGTGTTTTCATTAGAATTAACTAAAATGTTCCTGATTTTCCGTTTATATTACCGATGGAAGATGTACACGTAAAACCGCTCTAATCCGGCTGAAACGTCGATATATGCAATAAAAACAGAACTTCTCCCCTTTTAAATATCATACTCGGTATTTTAACGAGAAACAAATAGATGATTGAAAATGAAGTATTTAAGGTTATTTCTGATCAATTATGTGTTTGCATAATTTTTCATGTATATTTAATGAGATAATAACAATAAACTGAAAATTCACAAAAACGTGGAATAACGGCAAAATATTGCCTAATTCGATGATATTTTGTTTAAATCACATAAAGGAAAAGGGGATGATAAAGGTCAAAATATTGCTAAATTCGATGATTTTTAGTACAAAACAAAATGCAAGAAAACTTGCTTAAAATGCAAAATTTACGAAATTCTGAGATTTGAAAGCCAAATCACATATCGTGAGAAAACATGAAGTAGTATCGAAATATTGGTAAAAACGAATATATATACGTAAAATCACACTACATGAATAACGTGAAAAAAGTCACTATATTACCATATTTGAGGATTTTAACTTCAAATCATAGAGCGAGGTTTCGTGTTATTTAGATCCAAGAAAAGACATATGACAATGTTGTTTCATATACAAATGACAAAAATCAATGTGTTTTCATTAGAATTAACTAAAATGTTCCTGATTTTCCGTTTATATTACCGATGGAAGATGTACACGTAAAACCGCTCTAATCCGGCTGAAACGTCGATATATGCAATAAAAACAGAACTTCTCCCCTTTTAAATATCATACTCGGTATTTTAACGAGAAACAAATAGATGATTGAAAATGAAGTATTTAAGGTTATTTCTGATCAATTATGTGTTTGCATAATTTTTCATCTATATTTAATGAGATAATAACAATAAACATAAAATTCACAAAAACGTGGAAAAACGGCAAAATATTGCCTAATTCGATGATATTTTCTTTAAATCACATAAAGGAAAAGGGGATAATAAAGGTCAAAATATTGCTAAATTCGATGATTTTTAGTACAAAACAAAATGCAAGAAAACTTGCTTAAAATGCAAAATTTGCGAAATTATGAAATTTGAAGGCCAAATCACATATCGTGAAAAAACATGAAGTAGTATCGAAATATTGGTAAAAACGAATGTATATATACGTAAAACCAGACTACATGAATAACGTGAAAAAAGTCACTATATTACCATATTTGAGGATTTTAACTTCAAATCATGGAGCGAGGTTTCGTATTATTTAGATCAAAGAATAGACATATGCCAATGTTGTTTCAAATACAAATGATAAAAATCAATGTGTTTTCATTAGAATTAACTAAAATGTTCCTGATTTTCCGTTTATATTACCGATGGAAGATGTACACGTAAAACCGCTCTAATCCGGCTGAAACGTCGATATATGCAATAAAAACAGAACTTCTCCCCTTTTAAATATCATACTCGGTATTTTAACGAGAAACAAATAGATGATTGAAAATGAAGTATTTAAGGTTATTTCTGATCAATTATGTGTTTGCATAATTTTTCATGTATATTTAATGAGATAATAACAATAAACTGAAAATTCACAAAAACGTGGAAAAACGGCAAAATATTGCCTAATTCGATGATATTTTGTTTTAATCACATAAAGGAAAAGGGAATGATAAAGGTCAAAATATTGCTAAATTCGATGATTTTTAGTACAAAACAAAATGCAAGAAAACTTGCTTAAAAATGCAAAATTTACGAAATTCTGAGATTTGAAGGCCAAATCACATATCGTGAGAAAACATGAAGTAGTATCGAAATATTGGTAAAAACGAATATATATACGTAAAATCACACTACATAAATAACGTGAAAAAAGTCACTATATTACCATATTTGAGGATTTTAACTTCAAATCATAGAGCGAGGTTTCGTGTTATTTAGATCCAAGAAAAGACATATGACAATGTTGTTTCAAATACAAATGACAAAAATCAATGTGTTTTCATTAGAATTAACTAAAATGTTCCTGATTTTCCGTTTATATTACCGATGGAAGATGTACACGTAAACCGCTCTAATCCGGCTGAAACGTCGATATATGCAATAAAAACAGAACTTCTCCCCTTTTAAATATCATACTCGGTATTTTAACGAGAAACAAATAGATGATTGAAAATGAAGTATTTAAGGTTATTTCTGATCAATTATGTGTTTGCATAATTTTTCATGTATATTTAATGAGATAATAACAATAAACTGAAAATTCACAAAAAAGGTGAAAAACGGCAAAATATTGCCTAATTCGATGATATTTTGTTTAAATCACATAAAGGAAAAGGGGATGATAAAGGTCAAAATATTGCTAAATACGATGATTTTTAGTACAAAACAAAATGCAAGAAAACTTGCTTAAAAATGCAAAATTTGCGAAATTATGAGATTTGAAGGCCAAATCACATATCGTGAGAAAACATGAAGTAGTATCGAAATATTGGTAAAAACGAATATACATACGTAAAATCACACAACATAAATAACGTGAAAAAAGTCACTATATTACCATATTTGAGGATTTTAACTTCAAATCATAGAGCGAGGTTTCGTGTTATTTAGATCCAAGAAAAGACATATGACAATGTTGTTTCAAATACAAATGACAAAAATCAATGTGTTTTCATTAAAATTAACTAAAATGTTCCTGATTTTCCGTTTATATTACCGATGGAAGATGTACACGTACAACCGCTCTAATCCGGCTGAAACGTCGATATATGCAATAAAAACAGAACTTCTCCCCTTTTAAATATCATACTCGGTATTTTAACGAGAAACAAATAGATGATTGAAAATGAAGTATTTAAGGTTATTTTTGATCAAATATGTGTTTGCATAATTTTTCATGTATATTTAATGAGATAATAACAATAAACTGAAAATTCACAAAAACGTGGAAAAACGGCAAAATATTGCCTAATTCGATGATATTTTCTTTAAATCACATAAAGGAAAAGGGGATAATAAAGGTCAAAATATTGCTAAATTCGATGATTTTTAGTACAAAACAAAATGCAAGAAAACTTGCTTAAAAATGCAAAATTTGCGAAATTATGAAATTTGAAGGCCAAATCACATATCGTGAAAAAACATGAAGTAGTATCGAAATATTGGTAAAAACGAATATATATATACGTAAAACCAGACTACATGAATAACGTGAAAAAAGTCACTATATTACCATATTTGAGGATTTTAACTTCAAATCATAGAGCGAGGTTTCGTGTTATTTAGATCCAAGAAAAGACATATGACAATGTTGTTTCAAATACAAATGACAAAAATCAATGTGTTTTCATTAGAATTAACTAAAATGTTCCTGATTTTTCGTTTATATTACCGATGGAAGATGTACACGTAAAACCGCTCTAATCCGGCGGAAACGTCGATATATGCAATAAAAACCGAACTTCTCCCCTTTCCTCAAATTCAAATGATAAAAATCAATGTGTTTTCATTAGAATTAACTAAAATGTTCCTGATTTTCCGTTTATATTACCGATGGAAGATGTACACGTAAAACCGCTCTAATCCGGCTGAAACGTCGATATATGCAATAAAAACAGAACTTCTCCCCTTTCCAATACATTACTCAGTATTTTAACGAGAAACAAATAGATGATTGAAAATGAAGTATTTAAGGTTATTTTCTGATCACTTATGTTTTTGCATAATTTTTATCGTATATTTAATGAATTAATAACAATAAACTGAAATTTCACAAAAACTTGGAAAAACGGCCTAATTCGATGATATTTTGTTTAAATCACATAAAGGAACAGGGGATGATAATGGTCAAAATATTGCTAAATTCGATGATTTTTAGTACAAAAAAAATGCAAGAAAACTTGCTTAAAAATGAAAAATTCCCGAAATTCTGAGATTTGAAGGCCAAATCATATATCGTGAGAAAACATGAAGTAGTATCGAAATATTGGTAAAAACGAATATATATACGTAAAATCACACTACATGAATAACGTGAAAAAAGTCACTATATTACCATATTTGAGGATTTTAACTTCAAATCATGGAGCGAGGTTTCGTATCATTTAGATCAAAGAATAGACATATGCCAATGTTGTTTCAAATACAAATGATAAAAATCAATGTGTTTTCATTAGAATTAACTAAAATGTTCCTGATTTTCCGTTTATATTACCGATGGAAGATGTACACGTAAAACCGCTCTAATCCGGCTGAAACGTCGATATATGCAATAAAAACAGAACTTCTCCCCTTTTAAATATCATACTCGGTATTTTAACGAGAAACAAATAGATGATTGAAAATGAAGTATTTAAGGTTATTTCTGATCAATTATGTGTTTGCATAATTTTTCATGTATATTTAATGAGATAATAACAATAAACTGAAAATTCACAAAAAAGGTGAAAAACGGCAAAATATTGCCTAATTCGATGATATTTTGTTTAAATCACATAAAGGAAAAGGGGATGATAAAGGTCAAAATATTGCTAAATACGATGATTTTTAGTACAAAACAAAATGCAAGAAAACTTGCTTAAAAATGCAAAATTTGCGAAATTATGAGATTTGAAGGCCAAATCACATATCGTGAGAAAACATGAAGTAGTATCGAAATATTGGTAAAAACGAATATACATACGTAAAATCACACAACATAAATAACGTGAAAAAAGTCACTATATTACCATATTTGAGGATTTTAACTTCAAATCATAGAGCGAGGTTTCGTGTTATTTAGATCCAAGAAAAGACATATGACAATGTTGTTTCAAATACAAATGACAAAAATCAATGTGTTTTCATTAAAATTAACTAAAATGTTCCTGATTTTCCGTTTATATTACCGATGGAAGATGTACACGTACAACCGCTCTAATCCGGCTGAAACGTCGATATATGCAATAAAAACAGAACTTCTCCCCTTTTAAATATCATACTCGGTATTTTAACGAGAAACAAATAGATGATTGAAAATGAAGTATTTAAGGTTATTTTTGATCAAATATGTGTTTGCATAATTTTTCATGTATATTTAATGAGATAATAACAATAAACTGAAAATTCACAAAAACGTGGAAAAACGGCAAAATATTGCCTAATTCGATGATATTTTCTTTAAATCACATAAAGGAAAAGGGGATAATAAAGGTCAAAATATTGCTAAATTCGATGATTTTTAGTACAAAACAAAATGCAAGAAAACTTGCTTAAAAATGCAAAATTTGCGAAATTATGAAATTTGAAGGCCAAATCACATATCGTGAAAAAACATGAAGTAGTATCGAAATATTGGTAAAAACGAATATATATATACGTAAAACCAGACTACATGAATAACGTGAAAAAAGTCACTATATTACCATATTTGAGGATTTTAACTTCAAATCATAGAGCGAGGTTTCGTGTTATTTAGATCCAAGAAAAGACATATGACAATGTTGTTTCAAATACAAATGACAAAAATCAATGTGTTTTCATAAAAATTAACTAAAATGTTCCTGATTTTTCGTTTATATTACCGATGGAAGATGTACACGTAAAACCGCTCTAATCCGGCGGAAACGTCGATATATGCAATAAAAACCGAACTTCTCCCCTTTCCTCAAATTCAAATGATAAAAATCAATGTGTTTTCATTAGAATTAACTAAAATGTTCCTGATTTTCCGTTTATATTACCGATGGAAGATGTACACGTAAAACCGCTCTAATCCGGCTGAAACGTCGATATATGCAATAAAAACAGAACTTCTCCCCTTTCCAATACATTACTCAGTATTTTAACGAGAAACAAATAGATGATTGAAAATGAAGTATTTAAGGTTATTTTCTGATCACTTATGTTTTTGCATAATTTTTATCGTATATTTAATGAATTAATAACAATAAACTGAAATTTCACAAAAACTTGGAAAAACGGCCCAATTCGATGATATTTTGTTTAAATCACATAAAGGAACAGGGGATGATAATGGTCAAAATATTGCTAAATTCGATGATTTTTAGTACAAAAAAAATGCAAGAAAACTTGCTTAAAAATGAAAAATTCCCGAAATTCTGAGATTTGAAGGCCAAATCATATATCGTGAGAAAACATGAAGTAGTATCGAAATATTGGTAAAAACGAATATATATACGTAAAATCACACTACATGAATAACGTGAAAAAAGTCACTATATTACCATATTTGAGGATTTTAACTTCAAATCATGGAGCGAGGTTTCGTATTATTTAGATCAAAGAATAGACATATGCCAATGTTGTTTCAAATACAAATGATAAAAATCAATGTGTTTTCATTAGAATTAACTAAAATGTTCCTGATTTTCCGTTTATATTACCGATGGAAGATGTACACGTAAAACCGCTCTAATCCGGCTGAAACGTCGATATATGCAATAAAAACAGAACTTCTCCCCTTTTAAATATCATACTCGGTATTTTAACGAGAAACAAATAGATGATTGAAAATGAAGTATTTAAGGTTATTTCTGATCAATTATGTGTTTGCATAATTTTTCATGTATATTTAATGAGATAATAACAATAAACTGAAAATTCACAAAAAAGGTGAAAAACGGCAAAATATTGCCTAATTCGATGATATTTTGTTTAAATCACATAAAGGAAAAGGGGATGATAAAGGTCAAAATATTGCTAAATACGATGATTTTTAGTACAAAACAAAATGCAAGAAAACTTGCTTAAAAATGCAAAATTTGCGAAATTATGAGATTTGAAGGCCAAATCACATATCGTGAGAAAACATGAAGTAGTATCGAAATATTGGTAAAAACGAATATACATACGTAAAATCACACAACATAAATAACGTGAAAAAAGTCACTATATTACCATATTTGAGGATTTTAACTTCAAATCATAGAGCGAGGTTTCGTGTTATTTAGATCCAAGAAAAGACATATGACAATGTTGTTTCAAATACAAATGACAAAAATCAATGTGTTTTCATTAAAATTAACTAAAATGTTCCTGATTTTCCGTTTATATTACCGATGGAAGATGTACACGTAAAACCGCTCTAATCCGGCTGAAACGTCGATATATGCAATAAAAACAGAACTTCTCCCCTTTTAAATATCATACTCGGTATTTTAACGAGAAACAAATAGATGATTGAAAATGAAGTATTTAAGGTTATTTTTGATCAAATATGTGTTTGCATAATTTTTCATGTATATTTAATGAGATAATAACAATAAACTGAAAATTCACAAAAACGTGGAAAAACGGCAAAATATTGCCTAATTCGATGATATTTTCTTTAAATCACATAAAGGAAAAGGGGATAATAAAGGTCAAAATATTGCTAAATTCGATGATTTTTAGTACAAAACAAAATGCAAGAAAACTTGCTTAAAAATGCAAAATTTGCGAAATTATGAAATTTGAAGGCCAAATCACATATCGTGAGAAAACATGAAGTAGTATCGAAATATTGGTAAAAACGAATATATATATACGTAAAACCAGACTACATGAATAACGTGAAAAAAGTCACTATATTACCATATTTGAGGATTTTAACTTCAAATCATAGAGCGAGGTTTCGTGTTATTTAGATCCAAGAAAAGACATATGACAATGTTGTTTCAAATACAAATGACAAAAATCAATGTGTTTTCATTAGAATTAACTAAAATGTTCCTGATTTTCCGTTTATATTACCGATGGAAGATGTACACGTAAAACCGGTCTAATCCGGCTGAAACGTCGATATATGCAATAAAAATAGAACTTCTCCCCTTTTAAATATCATACTCGGTATTTTAACGAGAAACAAATAGATGATTGAAAATGAAGTATTTAAGGTTATTTCTGATCAATTATGTGTTTGCATAATTTTTCATGTATATTTAATGAGATAATAACAATAAACTGAAAATTCACAAAAACGTGGAATAACGGCAAAATTTTGCCTAATTCGATGATATTTTGTTTAAATTACATAAAGGAAAAGGGGATGAAAAAGGTCAAAATATTGCTAAATTCGATGATTTTTAGTACAAAACAAAATGCAAGAAAACTTGCTTAAAAATGCAAAATTTACGAAATTCTGAGATTTGAAGGCCAAATCACATATCGTGAGAAAACATGAAGTAGTATCGAAATATTGGTAAAAACGAATATATATACGTAAAATCACACTACATAAATAACGTGAAAAAAGTCACTATATTACCATATTTGAGGATTTTAACTTCAAATCATAGAGCGAGGTTTCGTGTTATTTAGATCCAAGAAAAGACATATGACAATGTTGTTTCAAATACAAATGACAAAAATCAATGTGTTTTCATTAGAATTAACTAAAATGTTCCTGATTTTCCGTTTATATTACCGATGGAAGATGTACACGTAAACCGCTCTAATCCGGCTGAAACGTCGATATATGCAATAAAAACAGAACTTCTCCCCTTTTAAATATCATACTCGGTATTTTAACGAGAAACAAATAGATGATTGAAAATGAAGTATTTAAGGTTATTTCTGATCAATTATGTGTTTGCATAATTTTTCATGTATATTTAATGAGATAATAACAATAAACTGAAAATTCACAAAAAAGGTGAAAAACGGCAAAATATTGCCTAATTCGATGATATTTTGTTTAAATCACATAAAGGAAAAGGGGATGATAAAGGTCAAAATATTGCTAAATACGATGATTTTTAGTACAAAAAAAATGCAAGAAAACTTGCTTAAAAATGCAAAATTTGCGAAATTATGAGATTTGAAGGCCAAATCACATATCGTGAGAAAACATGAAGTAGTATCGAAATATTGGTAAAAACGAATATACATACGTAAAATCACACAACATAAATAACGTGAAAAAAGTCACTATATTACCATATTTGAGGATTTTAACTTCAAATCATAGAGCGAGGTTTCGTGTTATTTAGATCCAAGAAAAGACATATGACAATGTTGTTTCAAATACAAATGACAAAAATCAATGTGTTTTCATTAAAATTAACTAAAATGTTCCTGATTTTCCGTTTATATTACCGATGGAAGATGTACACGTAAAACCGCTCTAATCCGGCTGAAACGTCGATATATGCAATAAAAACAGAACTTCTCCCCTTTTAAATATCATACTCGGTATTTTAACGAGAAACAAATAGATGATTGAAAATGAAGTATTTAAGGTTATTTTTGATCAAATATGTGTTTGCATAATTTTTCATGTATATTTAATGAGATAATAACAATAAACTGAAAATTCACAAAAACGTGGAAAAACGGCAAAATATTGCCTAATTCGATGATATTTTCTTTAAATCACATAAAGGAAAAGGGGATAATAAAGGTCAAAATATTGCTAAATTCGATGATTTTTAGTACAAAACAAAATGCAAGAAAACTTGCTTAAAAATGCAATATTTGCGAAATTATGAAATTTGAAGGCCAAATCACATATCGTGAGAAAACATGAAGTAGTATCGAAATATTGGTAAAAACGAATATATATATACGTAAAACCAGACTACATGAATAACGTGAAAAAAGTCACTATATTACCATATTTGAGGATTTTAACTTCAAATCATAGAGCGAGGTTTCGTGTTATTTAGATCCAAGAAAAGACATATGACAATGTTGTTTCAAATACAAATGACAAAAATCAATGTGTTTTCATTAGAATTAACTAAAATGTTCCTGATTTTCCGTTTATATTACCGATGGAAGATGTACACGTAAAACCGCTCTAATCCGGCTGAAACGTCGATATATGCAATAAAAATAGAACTTCTCCCCTTTTAAATATCATACTCGGTATTTTAACGAGAAACAAATAGATGATTGAAAATGAAGTATTTAAGGTTATTTCTGATCAATTATGTGTTTGCATAATTTTTCATGTATATTTAATGAGATAATAACAATAAACTGAAAATTCACAAAAACGTGGAATAACGGCAAAATTTTGCCTAATTCGATGATATTTTGTTTAAATTACATAAAGGAAAAGGGGATGAAAAAGGTCAAAATATTGCTAAATTCGATGATTTTTAGTACAAAACAAAATGCAAGAAAACTTGCTTAAAAATGCAAAATTTACGAAATTCTGAGATTTGAAGGCCAAATCACATATCGTGAGAAAACATGAAGTAGTATCGAAATATTGGTAAAAACGAATATATATACGTAAAATCACACTACATAAATAACGTGAAAAAAGTCACTATATTACCATATTTGAGGATTTTAACTTCAAATCATAGAGCGAGGTTTCGTGTTATTTAGATCCAAGAAAAGACATATGACAATGTTGTTTCAAATACAAATGACAAAAATCAATGTGTTTTCATTAGAATTAACTAAAATGTTCCTGATTTTCCGTTTATATTACCGATGGAAGATGTACACGTAAACCGCTCTAATCCGGCTGAAACGTCGATATATGCAATAAAAACAGAACTTCTCCCCTTTTAAATATCATACTCGGTATTTTAACGAGAAACAAATAGATGATTGAAAATGAAGTATTTAAGGTTATTTCTGATCAATTATGTGTTTGCATAATTTTTCATGTATATTTAATGAGATAATAACAATAAACTGAAAATTCACAAAAAAGGTGAAAAACGGCAAAATATTGCCTAATTCGATGATATTTTGTTTAAATCACATAAAGGAAAAGGGGATGATAAAGGTCAAAATATTGCTAAATACGATGATTTTTAGTACAAATAAAATGCAAGAAAACTTGCTTAAAAATGCAAAATTTGCGAAATTATGAGATTTGAAGGCCAAACCACATATCGTGAGAAAACATGAAGTAGTATCGAAATATTGGTAAAAACGAATATACATACGTAAAATCACACAACATAAATAACGTGAAAAAAGTCACTATATTACCATATTTGAGGATTTTAACTTCAAATCATAGAGCGAGGTTTCGTGTTATTTAGATCCAAGAAAAGACATATGACAATGTTGTTTCAAATACAAATGACAAAAATCAATGTGTTTTCATTAAAATTAACTAAAATGTTCCTGATTTTCCGTTTATATTACCGATGGAAGATGTACACGTAAAACCGCTCTAATCCGGCTGAAACGTCGATATATGCAATAAAAACAGAACTTCTCCCCTTTTAAATATCATACTCGGTATTTTAACGAGAAACAAATAGATGATTGAAAATGAAGTATTTAAGGTTATTTCTGATCAATTATGTGTTTGCATAATTTTTCATGTATATTTAATGAGATAATAACAATAAACTGAAAATTCACAAAAACGTGGAAAAACAGCAAAATATTGCCTAATTCGATGATATTTTCTTTAAATCACATAAAGGAAAAGGGGATAATAAAGGTCAAAATATTGCTAAATTCGATGATTTTTAGTACAAAACAAAATGCAAGAAAACTTGCTTAAAAATGCAAAATTTGCGAAATTATGAAATTTGAAGGCCAAATCATATATCGTGAGAAAACATGAAGTAGTATCGAAATATTGGTAAAACGAATATATATACGTAAAATCAGACTACATGAATAACGTGAAAAAGTCACTATATTACCATATTTGAGGATTTTAACTTCAAATCATAGAGCGAGGTTTCGTAATATTTAGATCAAAGAAAAGACATGTGACATTGTTGTTTCAAATACAAATGATAAAAATCAATGTGTTTTCATTAGAATAAACTAAAATGTTCCTGATTTTCCGTTTATATTACCGATGGAAGATGTACACGTAAAACCGCTCTAATCCGGCTGAAACTTCGATATATGCAATAAAAACAGAACTTCTCCCTTTTTAAATATTCATACTCGGTATTTTAACGAGAAACAAATAGATGATTGAAAATGAAGTATTTAAGGTTATTTCTGATCAATTATGTGTTTGCATAATTTTTCATGTATATTTAATGAGATAATAACAATAAACTGAAAATTCACAAAAACGTGGAATAACGGCAAAATTTTGCCTAATTCGATGATATTTTGTTTAAATCACATAAAGGAAAAGGGGATGATAAAGGTCAAAATATTGCTAAATTCGATGATTTTTAGTACAAAACAAAATGCAAGAAAACTTGCTTAAAATGCAAAATTTACGAAATTCTGAGATTTGAAGGCCAAATCACATATCGTGAGAAAACATGAAGTGGTATCGAAATATTGGTAAAAACGAATATATATACGTAAAATCACACTACATGAATAACGTGAAAAAAGTCACTATATTACCATATTTGAGGATTTTAACTTCAAATCATAGAGCGAGGTTTCGTGTTATTTAGATCCAAGAAAAGACATATGACAATGTTGTTTCAAATACAAATGACAAAAATCAATGTGTTTTCATTAAAATTAACTAAAATGTTCCTGATTTTCCGTTTATATTACCGATGGAAGATGTACACGTAAAACCGCTCTAATCCGGCTGAAACGTCGATATATGCAATAAAAACAGAACTTCTCCCCTTTTAAATATCATACTCGGTATTTTAACGAGAAACAAATAGATGATTGAAAATGAAGTATTTAAGGTTATTTTTGATCAAATATGTGTTTGCATAATTTTTCATGTATATTTAATGAGATAATAACAATAAACTGAAAATTCACAAAAACGTGGAAAAACGGCAAAATATTGCCTAATTCGATGATATTTTCTTTAAATCACATAAAGGAAAAGGGGATAATAAAGGTCAAAATATTGCTAAGTTCGATGATTTTTAGTACAAAACAAAATGCAAGAAAACTTTCTTAAAAATGCAAAATTTGCGAAATTATAAAATTTGAAGGCCAAATCACATATCGTGAGAAAACATGAAGTAGTATCGAAATATTGGTAAAAACGAATATATATATACGTAAAACCAGACTACATGAATAACGTGAAAAAAGTCACTATATTACCATATTTGAGGATTTTAACTTCAAATCATAGAGCGAGGTTTCGTGTTATTTAGATCCAAGAAAAGACATATGACAATGTTGTTTCAAATACAAATGACAAAAATCAATGTGTTTTCATTAGAATTAACTAAAATGTTCCTGATTTTCCGTTTATATTACCGATGGAAGATGTACACGTAAAACCGCTCTAATCCGGCTGAAACGTCGATATATGCAATAAAAATAGAACTTCTCCCCTTTTAAATATCATACTCGGTATTTTAACGAGAAACAAATAGATGATTGAAAACGAAGTATTTAAGGTTATTTCTGATCAATTATGTGTTTGCATAATTTTTCATGTATATTTAATGAGATAATAACAATAAACTGAAAATTCACAAAAACGTGGAATAACGGCAAAATTTTGCCTAATTCGATGATATTTTGTTTAAATTACATAAAGGAAAAGGGGATGAAAAAGGTCAAAATATTGCTAAATTCGATGATTTTTAGTACAAAACAAATTGCAAGAAAACTTGCTTAAAAATGCAAAATTTGCGAAATTATGAGATTTGAAGGCCAAATCACATATCGTGAGAAAACATGAAGTAGTATCGAAATATTGGTAAAAACGAATATACATACGTAAAATCACACAACATAAATAACGTGAAAAAAGTCACTATATTACCATATTTGAGGATTTTAACTTCAAATCATAGAGCGAGGTTTCGTGTTATTTAGATCCAAGAAAAGACATATGACAATGTTGTTTCAAATACAAATGACAAAAATCAATGTGTTTTCATTAAAATTAACTAAAATGTTCCTGATTTTCCGTTTATATTACCGATGGAAGATGTACACGTAAAACCGCTCTAATCCGGCTGAAACGTCGATATATGCAATAAAAACAGAACTTCTCCCCTTTTAAATATCATACTCGGTATTTTAACGAGAAACAAATAGATGATTGAAAATGAAGTATTTAAGGTTATTTTTGATCAAATATGTGTTTGCATAATTTTTCATGTATATTTAATGAGATAATAACAATAAACTGAAAATTCACAAAAACGTGGAAAAACGGCAAAATATTGCCTAATTCGATGATATTTTCTTTAAATCACATAAAGGAAAAGGGGATAATAAAGGTCAAAATATTGCTAAATTCGATGATTTTTAGTACAAAACAAAATGCAAGAAAACTTGCTTAAAAATGCAAAATTTGCGAAATTATGAAATTTGAAGGCCAAATCACATATCGTGAGAAAACATGAAGTAGTATCGAAATATTGGTAAAAACGAATATATATATACGTAAAACCAGACTACATGAATAACGTGAAAAAAGTCACTATATTACCATATTTGAGGATTTTAACTTCAAATCATAGAGCGAGGTTTCGTGTTATTTAGATCCAAGAAAAGACATATGACAATGTTGTTTCAAATACAAATGACAAAAATCAATGTGTTTTCATTAGAATTAACTAAAATGTTCCTGATTTTCCGTTTATATTACCGATGGAAGATGTACACGTAAAACCGGTCTAATCCGGCTGAAACGTCGATATATGCAATAAAAATAGAACTTCTCCCCTTTTAAATATCATACTCGGTATTTTAACGAGAAACAAATAGATGATTGAAAATGAAGTATTTAAGGTTATTTCTGATCAATTATGTGTTTGCATAATTTTTCATGTATATTTAATGAGATAATAACAATAAACTGAAAATTCACAAAAACGTGGAATAACGGCAAAATTTTGCCTAATTCGATGATATTTTGTTTAAATTACATAAAGGAAAAGGGGATGAAAAAGGTCAAAATATTGCTAAATTCGATGATTTTTAGTACAAAACAAAATGCAAGAAAACTTGCTTAAAAATGCAAAATTTACGAAATTCTGAGATTTGAAGGCCAAATAACATATCGTGAGAAAACATGAAGTAGTATCGAAATATTGGTAAAAACGAATATATATACGTAAAATCACACTACATAAATAACGTGAAAAAAGTCACTATATTACCATATTTGAGGATTTTAACTTCAAATCATAGAGCGAGGTTTCGTGTTATTTAGATCCAAGAAAAGACATATGACAATGTTGTTTCAAATACAAATGACAAAAATCAATGTGTTTTCATTAGAATTAACTAAAATGTTCCTGATTTTCCGTTTATATTACCGATGGAAGATGTACACGTAAACCGCTCTAATCCGGCTGAAACGTCGATATATGCAATAAAAACAGAACTTCTCCCCTTTTAAATATCATACTCGGTATTTTAACGAGAAACAAATAGATGATTGAAAATGAAGTATTTAAGGTTATTTCTGATCAATTATGTGTTTGCATAATTTTTCATGTATATTTAATGAGATAATAACAATAAACTGAAAATTCACAAAAAAGGTGAAAAACGGCAAAATATTGCCTAATTCGATGATATTTTGTTTAAATCACATAAAGGAAAAGGGGATGATAAAGGTCAAAATATTGCTAAATACGATGATTTTTAGTACAAAAAAAATGCAAGAAAACTTGCTTAAAAATGCAAAATTTGCGAAATTATGAGATTTGAAGGCCAAATCACATATCGTGAGAAAACATGAAGTAGTATCGAAATATTGGTAAAAACGAATATACATACGTAAAATCACACAACATAAATAACGTGAAAAAAGTCACTATATTACCATATTTGAGGATTTTAACTTCAAATCATAGAGCGAGGTTTCGTGTTATTTAGATCCAAGAAAAGACATATGACAATGTTGTTTCAAATACAAATGACAAAAATCAATGTGTTTTCATTAAAATTAACTAAAATGTTCCTGATTTTCCGTTTATATTACCGATGGAAGATGTACACGTAAAACCGCTCTAATCCGGCTGAAACGTCGATATATGCAATAAAAACAGAACTTCTCCCCTTTTAAATATCATACTCGGTATTTTAACGAGAAACAAATAGATGATTGAAAATGAAGTATTTAAGGTTATTTCTGATCAATTATGTGTTTGCATAATTTTTCATGTATATTTAATGAGATAATAACAATAAACTGAAAATTCACAAAAACGTGGAAAAACAGCAAAATATTGCCTAATTCGATGATATTTTCTTTAAATCACATAAAGGAAAAGGGGATAATAAAGGTCAAAATATTGCTAAATTCGATGATTTTTAGTACAAAACAAAATGCAAGAAAACTTGCTTAAAAATGCAAAATTTGCGAAATTATGAAATTTGAAGGCCAAATCATATATCGTGAGAAAACATGAAGTAGTATCGAAATATTGGTAAAACGAATATATATACGTAAAATCAGACTACATGAATAACGTGAAAAAGTCACTATATTACCATATTTGAGGATTTTAACTTCAAATCATAGAGCGAGGTTTCGTAATATTTAGATCAAAGAAAAGACATGTGACATTGTTGTTTCAAATACAAATGATAAAAATCAATGTGTTTTCATTAGAATAAACTAAAATGTTCCTGATTTTCCGTTTATATTACCGATGGAAGATGTACACGTAAAACCGCTCTAATCCGGCTGAAACTTCGATATATGCAATAAAAACAGAACTTCTCCCTTTTTAAATATTCATACTCGGTATTTTAACGAGAAACAAATAGATGATTGAAAATGAAGTATTTAAGGTTATTTCTGATCAATTATGTGTTTGCATAATTTTTCATGTATATTTAATGAGATAATAACAATAAACTGAAAATTCACAAAAACGTGGAATAACGGCAAAATTTTGCCTAATTCGATGATATTTTGTTTAAATCACATAAAGGAAAAGGGGATGATAAAGGTCAAAATATTGCTAAATTCGATGATTTTTAGTACAAAACAAAATGCAAGAAAACTTGCTTAAAATGCAAAATTTACGAAATTCTGAGATTTGAAGGCCAAATCACATATCGTGAGAAAACATGAAGTGGTATCGAAATATTGGTAAAAACGAATATATATACGTAAAATCACACTACATGAATAACGTGAAAAAAGTCACTATATTACCATATTTGAGGATTTTAACTTCAAATCATAGAGCGAGGTTTCGTGTTATTTAGATCCAAGAAAAGACATATGACAATGTTGTTTCAAATACAAATGACAAAAATCAATGTGTTTTCATTAAAATTAACTAAAATGTTCCTGATTTTCCGTTTATATTACCGATGGAAGATGTACACGTAAAACCGCTCTAATCCGGCTGAAACGTCGATATATGCAATAAAAACAGAACTTCTCCCCTTTTAAATATCATACTCGGTATTTTAACGAGAAACAAATAGATGATTGAAAATGAAGTATTTAAGGTTATTTTTGATCAAATATGTGTTTGCATAATTTTTCATGTATATTTAATGAGATAATAACAATAAACTGAAAATTCACAAAAACGTGGAAAAACGGCAAAATATTGCCTAATTCGATGATATTTTCTTTAAATCACATAAAGGAAAAGGGGATAATAAAGGTCAAAATATTGCTAAGTTCGATGATTTTTAGTACAAAACAAAATGCAAGAAAACTTTCTTAAAAATGCAAAATTTGCGAAATTATAAAATTTGAAGGCCAAATCACATATCGTGAGAAAACATGAAGTAGTATCGAAATATTGGTAAAAACGAATATATATATACGTAAAACCAGACTACATGAATAACGTGAAAAAAGTCACTATATTACCATATTTGAGGATTTTAACTTCAAATCATAGAGCGAGGTTTCGTGTTATTTAGATCCAAGAAAAGACATATGACAATGTTGTTTCAAATACAAATGACAAAAATCAATGTGTTTTCATTAGAATTAACTAAAATGTTCCTGATTTTCCGTTTATATTACCTATGGAAGATGTACACGTAAAACCGCTCTAATCCGGCTGAAACGTCGATATATGCAATAAAAATAGAACTTCTCCCCTTTTAAATATCATACTCGGTATTTTAACGAGAAACAAATAGATGATTGAAAACGAAGTATTTAAGGTTATTTCTGATCAATTATGTGTTTGCATAATTTTTCATGTATATTTAATGAGATAATAACAATAAACTGAAAATTCACAAAAACGTGGAATAACGGCAAAATTTTGCCTAATTCGATGATATTTTGTTTAAATTACATAAAGGAAAAGTTGATGAAAAAGGTCAAAATATTGCTAAATTCGATGATTTTTAGTACAAAACAAATTGCAAGAAAACTTGCTTAAAAATGCAAAATTTGCGAAATTATGAGATTTGAAGGCCAAATCACATATCGTGAGAAAACATGAAGTAGTATCGAAATATTGGTAAAAACGAATATACATACGTAAAATCACACAACATAAATAACGTGAAAAAAGTCACTATATTACCATATTTGAGGATTTTAACTTCAAATCATAGAGCGAGGTTTCGTGTTATTTAGATCCAAGAAAAGACATATGACAATGTTGTTTCAAATACAAATGACAAAAATCAATGTGTTTTCATTAAAATTAACTAAAATGTTCCTGATTTTCCGTTTATATTACCGATGGAAGATGTACACGTAAAACCGCTCTAATCCGGCTGAAACGTCGATATATGCAATAAAAACAGAACTTCTCCCCTTTTAAATATCATACTCGGTATTTTAACGAGAAACAAATAGATGATTGAAAATGAAGTATTTAAGGTTATTTTTGATCAAATATGTGTTTGCATAATTTTTCATGTATATTTAATGAGATAATAACAATAAACTGAAAATTCACAAAAACGTGGAAAAACGGCAAAATATTGCCTAATTCGATGATATTTTCTTTAAATCACATAAAGGAAAAGGGGATAATAAAGGTCAAAATATTGCTAAATTCGATGATTTTTAGTACAAAACAAAATGCAAGAAAACTTGCTTAAAAATGCAAAATTTGCGAAATTATGAAATTTGAAGGCCAAATCACATATCGTGAGAAAACATGAAGTAGTATCGAAATATTGGTAAAAACGAATATATATATACGTAAAACCAGACTACATGAATAACGTGAAAAAAGTCACTATATTACCATATTTGAGGATTTTAACTTCAAATCATAGAGCGAGGTTTCGTGTTATTTAGATCCAAGAAAAGACATATGACAATGTTGTTTCAAATACAAATGACAAAAATCAATGTGTTTTCATTAGAATTAACTAAAATGTTCCTGATTTTCCGTTTATATTACCGATGGAAGATGTACACGTAAAACCGCTCTAATCCGGCTGAAACGTCGATATATGCAATAAAAATAGAACTTCTCCCCTTTTAAATATCATACTCGGTATTTTAACGAGAAACAAATAGATGATTGAAAATGAAGTATTTAAGGTTATTTCTGATCAATTATGTGTTTGCATAATTTTTCATGTATATTTAATGAGATAATAACAATAAACTGAAAATTCACAAAAACGTGGAATAACGGCAAAATTTTGCCTAATTCGATGATATTTTGTTTAAATTACATAAAGGAAAAGGGGATGAAAAAGGTCAAAATATTGCTAAATTCGATGATTTTTAGTACAAAACAAAATGCAAGAAAACTTGCTTAAAAATGCAAAATTTACGAAATTCTGAGATTTGAAGGCCAAATCACATATCGTGAGAAAACATGAAGTAGTATCGAAATATTGGTAATAACGAATATATATACGTAAAATCACACTACATAAATAACGTGAAAAAAAGTCACTATATTACCATATTTGAGGATTTTAACTTCAAATCATAGAGCGAGGTTTCGTGTTATTTAGATCCAAGAAAAGACATATGACAATGTTGTTTCAAATACAAATGACAAAAATCAATGTGTTTTCATTAGAATTAACTAAAATGTTCCTGATTTTCCGTTTATATTACCGATGGAAGATGTACACGTAAACCGCTCTAATCCGGCTGAAACGTCGATATATGCAATAAAAACAGAACTTCTCCCCTTTTAAATATCATACTCGGTATTTTAACGAGAAACAAATAGATGATTGAAAATGAAGTATTTAAGGTTATTTCTGATCAATTATGTGTTTGCATAATTTTTCATGTATATTTAATGAGATAATAACAATAAACTGAAAATTCACAAAAAAGGTGAAAAACGGCAAAATATTGCCTAATTCGATGATATTTTGTTTAAATCACATAAAGGAAAAGGGGATGATAAGGTCAAAATATTGCTAAATACGATGATTTTTAGTACAAAAAAAATGCAAGAAAACTTGCTTAAAATGCAAAATTTGCGAAATTATGAGATTTGAAGGCCAAATCACATATCGTGAGAAAACATGAAGTAGTATCGAAATATTGGTAAAAACGAATATACATACGTAAAATCACACAACATAAATAACGTGAAAAAGTCACTATATTACCATATTTGAGGATTTTAACTTCAAATCATAGAGCGAGGTTTCGTGTTATTTAGATCCAAGAAAAGACATATGACAATGTTGTTTCAAATACAAATGACAAAAATCAATGTGTTTTCATTAAAATTAACTAAAATGTTCCTGATTTTCCGTTTATATTACCGATGGAAGATGTACACGTAAAACCGCTCTAATCCGGCTGAAACGTCGATATATGCAATAAAAACAGAACTTCTCCCCTTTTAAATATCATACTCGGTATTTTAACGAGAAACAAATAGATGATTGAAAATGAAGTATTTAAGGTTATTTCTGATCAATTATGTGTTTGCATAATTTTTCATGTATATTTAATGAGATAATAACAATAAACTGAAAATTCACAAAAACGTGGAAAAACAGCAAAATATTGCCTAATTCGATGATATTTTCTTTAAATCACATAAAGGAAAAGGGGATAATAAAGGTCAAAATATTGCTAAATTCGATGATTTTTAGTACAAAACAAAATGCAAGAAAACTTGCTTAAAATGCAAAATTTGCGAAATTATGAAATTTGAAGGCCAAATCATATATCGTGAGAAAACATGAAGTAGTATCGAAATATTGGTAAAACGAATATATATACGTAAAATCAGACTACATGAATAACGTGAAAAAGTCACTATATTACCATATTTGAGGATTTTAACTTCAAATCATAGAGCGAGGTTTCGTAATATTTAGATCAAAGAAAAGACATGTGACAATTGTTGTTTCAAATACAAATGATAAAAATCAATGTGTTTTCATTAGAATTAACTAAAATGTTCCTGATTTTCCGTTTATATTACCGATGGAAGATGTACACGTAAAACCGCTCTAATCCGGCTGAAACGTCGATATATGCAATAAAAACAGAACTTCTCCCCTTTTAAATATCATACTCGGTATTTTAACGAGAAACAAATAGATGATTGAAAATGAAGTATTTAAGGTTATTTCTGATCAATTATGTGTTTGCATAATTTTTCATGTATATTTAATGAAATAATAACAATAAACTGAAAATTCACAAAAACGTGGAATAACGGCAAAATTTTGCCTAATTCGATGATATTTTGTTTAAATCACATAAAGGAAAAGGGGATGATAAAGGTCAAAATATTGCTAAATTCGATGATTTTTAGTACAAAACAAAATGCAAGAAAACTTGCTTAAAATGCAAAATTTACGAAATTCTGAGATTTGAAGGCCAAATCACATATCGTGAGAAAACATGAAGTAGTATCGAAATATTGGTAAAAACGAATATATATACGTAAAATCACACTACATGAATAACGTGAAAAAGTCACTATATTACCATATTTGAGGATTTTAACTTCAAATCATAGAGCGAGGTTTCGTGTTATTTAGATCCAAGAAAAGACATATGACAATGTTGTTTCAAATACAAATGACAAAAATCAATGTGTTTTCATTAGAATTAACTAAAATGTTCCTGATTTTCCGTTTATATTACCGATGGAAGATGTACACGTAAAACCGCTCTAATCCGGCTGAAACGTCGATATATGCAATAAAAACAGAACTTCTCCCCTTTTAAATATCATACTCGGTATTTTAACGAGAAACAAATAGATGATTGAAAATGAAGTATTTAAGGTTATTTCTGATCAATTATGTGTTTGCATAATTTTTCATGTATATTTAATGAGATAATAACAATAAACTGAAAATTCACAAAAACGTGGAAAAACGGCAAAATATTGCCTAATTCGATGATATTTTCTTTAAATCACATAAAGGAAAAGGGGATAATAAAGGTCAAAATATTGCTAAATTCGATGATTTTTAGTACAAAACAAAATGCAAGAAAACTTGCTTAAAATGCAAAATTTGCGAAATTATGAAATTTGAAGGCCAAATCACATATCGTGAGAAAACATGAAGTAGTATCGAAATATTGGTAAAAACGAATATATATATACGTAAAACCAGACTACATGAATAACGTGAAAAAAGTCACTATATTACCATATTTGAGGATTTTAACTTCAAATCATAGAGCGAGGTTTCGTGTTATTTAGATCCAAGAAAAGACATATGACAATGTTGTTTCAAATACAAATGACAAAAATCAATGTGTTTTCATTAGAATTAACTAAAATGTTCCTGATTTTCCGTTTATATTACCGATGGAAGATGTACACGTAAAACCGCTCTAATCCGGCTGAAACGTCGATATATGCAATAAAAAATAGAACTTCTCCCCTTTTAAATATCATACTCGGTATTTTAACGAGAAACAAATAGATGATTGAAAATGAAGTATTTAAGGTTATTTCTGATCAATTATGTGTTTGCATAATTTTTCATGTATATTTAATGAGATAATAACAATAAACTGAAAATTCACAAAAACGTGGAATAACGGCAAAATTTTGCCTAATTCGATGATATTTTGTTTAAATTACATAAAGGAAAAGGGGATGAAAAAGGTCAAAATATTGCTAAATTCGATGATTTTTAGTACAAAACAAAATGCAAGAAAACTTGCTTAAAAATGCAAAATTTACGAAATTCTGAGATTTGAAGGCCAAATCACATATCGTGAGAAAACATGAAGTAGTATCGAAATATTGGTAATAACGAATATATATACGTAAAATCACACTACATAAATAACGTGAAAAAAGTCACTATATTACCATATTTGAGGATTTTAACTTCAAATCATAGAGCGAGGTTTCGTGTTATTTAGATCCAAGAAAAGACATATGACAATGTTGTTTCAAATACAAATGACAAAAATCAATGTGTTTTCATTAGAATTAACTAAAATGTTCCTGATTTTCCGTTTATATTACCGATGGAAGATGTACACGTAAACCGCTCTAATCCGGCTGAAACGTCGATATATGCAATAAAAACAGAACTTCTCCCCTTTTAAATATCATACTCGGTATTTTAACGAGAAACAAATAGATGATTGAAAATGAAGTATTTAAGGTTATTTCTGATCAATTATGTGTTTGCATAATTTTTCATGTATATTTAATGAGATAATAACAATAAACTGAAAATTCACAAAAAAGGTGAAAAACGGCAAAATATTGCCTAATTCGATGATATTTTGTTTAAATCACATAAAGGAAAAGGGGATGATAAAGGTCAAAATATTGCTAAATACGATGATTTTAGTACAAAAAAATGCAAGAAAACTTGCTTAAAAATGCAAAATTTGCGAAATTATGAGATTTGAAGGCCAAATCACATATCGTGAGAAAACATGAAGCAGTATCGAAATATTGGTAAAACGAATATATATACGTAAAATCAGACTACATGAATAACGTGAAAAAGTCACTATATTACCATATTTGAGGATTTTAACTTCAAATCATAGAGCGAGGTTTCGTAATATTTAGATCAAAGAAAAGACATGTGACATTGTTGTTTCAAATACAAATGATAAAAATCAATGTGTTTCATTAGAATTAACTAAAATGTTCCTGATTTTCCGTTTATATTACCGATGGAAGATGTACACGTAAAACCGCTCTAATCCGGCTGAAACGTCGATATATGCAATAAAAACAGAACTTCTCCCCTTTTAAATATCATACTCGGTATTTTAACGAGAAACAAATAGATGATTGAAAATGAAGTATTTAAGGTTATTTCTGATCAATTATGTGTTTGCATAATTTTTCATGTATATTTAATGAAATAATAACAATAAACTGAAAATTCACAAAAACGTGGAATAACGGCAAAATTTTGCCTAATTCGATGATATTTTGTTTAAATCACATAAAGGAAAAGGGGATGATAAAGGTCAAAATATTGCTAAATTCGATGATTTTAGTACAAAACAAAATGCAAGAAAACTTGCTTAAAATGCAAAATTTACGAAATTCTGAGATTTGAAGGCCAAATCACATATCGTGAGAAAACATGAAGTAGTATCGAAATATTGGTAAAAACGAATATATATACGTAAAATCACACTACATGAATAACGTGAAAAAAGTCACTATATTACCATATTTGAGGATTTTAAACTTCAAATCATAGAGCGAGGTTTCGTGTTATTTAGATCCAAGAAAAGACATATGACAATGTTGTTTCAAATACAAATGACAAAAATCAATGTGTTTTCATTAGAATTAACTAAAATGTTCCTGATTTTCCGTTTATATTACCGATGGAAGATGTACACGTAAAACCGCTCTAATCCGGCTGAACGTCGATATATGCAATAAAAACAGAACTTCTCCCCCTTTTAAATATCATACTCGGTATTTTAACGAGAAACAAATAGATGATTGAAAATGAAGTATTAAGGTTATTTCTGATCAATTATGTGTTTGCATAATTTTTCATGTATATTTAATGAGATAATAACAATAAACATAAAATTCACAAAAACGTGGAAAAACGGCAAAATATTGCCTAATTCGATGATATTTTCTTTAAATCACATAAAGGAAAAGGGGATAATAAAGGTCAAAATATTGCTAAATTCGATGATTTTTAGTACAAACAAAATGCAAGAAAACTTGCTTAAAAATGCAAAATTTGCGAAATTATGAAATTTGAAGGCCAAATCACATATCGTGAAAAAACATGAAGTAGTATCGAAATATTGGTAAAAACGAATGTATATATACGTAAAACCAGACTACATGAATAACGTGAAAAAAGTCACTATATTACCATATTTGAGGATTTTAACTTCAAATCATGGAGCGAGGTTTCGTATTATTTAGATCAAAGAATAGACATATGCCAATGTTGTTTCAAATACAAATGATAAAAATCAATGTGTTTTCATTAGAATTAACTAAAATGTTCCTGATTTTCCGTTTATATTACCGATGGAAGATGTACACGTAAAACCGCTCTAATCCGGCTGAAACGTCGATATATGCAATAAAAACAGAACTTCTCCCCTTTTAAATATCATACTCGGTATTTTAACGAGAAACAAATAGATGATTGAAAAAGAAGTATTTAAGGTTATTTCTGATCAATTATGTGTTTGCATAATTTTTCATGTATATTTAATGAGATAATAACAATAAACTAAAATTCACAAAAACGTGGAATAACGGCAAAATTTTGCCTAATTCGATGATATTTTGTTTAAATCACATAAAGGAAAAGGGATGATAAAGGTCAAAATATTGCTAAATTCGATGATTTTTAGTACAAAACAAAAATGCAAGAAAACTTGCTTAAAATGCAAAATTTACGAAATTCTGAGATTTGAAGGCCAAATCACATATCGTGAGAAAACATGAAGTAGTATCGAAATATTGGTAAAAACGAATATATATACGTAAAATCACACTACATGAATAACGTGAAAAAAGTCACTATATTACCATATTTGAGGATTTTAACTTCAAATCATAGAGCGAGGTTTCGTGTTATTTAGATCCAAGAAAAGACATATGACAATGTTGTTTCAAATACAAATGACAAAAATCAATGTGTTTTCATTAAAATTAACTAAAATGTTCCTGATTTTCCGTTTATATTACCGATGGAAGATGTACACGTAAAACCGCTCTAATCCGGCTGAAACGTCGATATATGCAATAAAAACAGAACTTCTCCCCTTTTAAATATCATACTCGGTATTTTAACGAGAAACAAATAGATGATTGAAAATGAAGTATTTAAGGTTATTTTTTATCAATATGTGTTTGCATAATTTTTCATGTATATTTAATGAGATAATAACAATAAACTGAAAATTCACAAAAACGTGGAAAAACGGCAAAATATTGCCTAATTCGATGATATTTAAATCACATAAAGGAAAAGGGGATGATAAAGGTCAAAATATTGCTAAATTCGATGATTTTTAGTACAAAACAAAATGCAAGAAAACTTGCTTAAAAATGCAAAATTTGCGAAATTCTGAGATTTGAAGGCCAAATCACATATCGTGAGAAAACATGAAGTAGTATCGAAATATTGGTAAAACGAATATATATACGTAAAACATACATGAATAACGTGAAAAAAGTCAATATAACCATATTTGAGGATTTTAACTTCAAAATCATAGAGCGAGGTTTCG